>NC_086450.1:394512222-394812222 GCF_028390025.1 Pseudophryne corroboree | reverse complement strand
TTTTGCCAAAACGCGGTCGAACCCAAAACACGGCCGCGGAACCGAACCCAAAACCAAAACACAAAACCCGAAAAATTTCAGGCGCTCATCTCTACTGAAAACAGAATAGGCTCCTTAGCCCATGATATGGCTGATGTACAAACCGAGTTAAAACGCTTAGAGAAAGAGAATTATATTCTTATTAACCGTATGGAAGATATCAAAAATCGCTTGCGACGTAATAACACGTGAGTAGTGGGGCTCCCCGAGTCCATTAAGGGCCCCGACTTGGAAAAATTTGTTAAGCTAACTTTGCCACAACTTCTGGGAATTCAGGAACTTTGTAAAGATATGATAATTGAGCGTGTCCACCGGGTGGGTACTCCACCATGCCAGAATGACTCCCGGCCGTGAGTCACACTTTTTAAATGCCTTAGCTACACGCATAAACTTGAGATATGGAGAGCGTCTCGGAAAATTCCTGTTATAAACTGGGAAGGAGCCAGGCTGCGGATATTCCAAGACTTCTCAGCTGAGCTGACGAAAGCGAGAAAAGCTTTCTCACCCATCTGTTCCAGGCTTGTGCGCAACAAACAGAAGTTCGCCCTAATATACCCTGCAAAGCTACGCATATTCTACAAAGATAGACATTACGACTTTCTTTCTCCTTCTGATGCTGATGACTTTCTACGTGACGATAATTATGGTGTGTCGGGTGACATCTCGGATCCTCCCCCTCCTGCTGCCTCTCCATGATGTTGGCGACATTACAAGTCTACTACCATGTGACTCTCATTTAGCTCACTTTATTACACCTTACCGGGCACGGTCGGTGCTCATGCTCCGGGTATTATGTTGGTAGCACCTTGGTGCCTGCACTATTGTTGTTTTATTGTTTTTTTCCAGAAGTCTAGTGTCTGCTTTCGCTCTCAGACTATCACGCTGCGCGTCAACCCCTTTCTACCAGTCTATTTCTTTTCTATTTTTGACTATTTGTCTGTGTGTCTCCCCCTCCCCCTGTTTCCCCCTCCCCTTTTACTACTGATAATATTTCGAAATATATAGGTATGACATTTCCTATTTCTGCTAGCCTGTGTATGGATGGTCTAATTCCCATGTTAGATTCTACATGTCTAGTCTGAAAATAGGATCATGTAATGCAGGGGGCTTTAACTCCCCTGCAAAAAGGAGGAAAATCCTGGTTTACTTTAATGCAATGAAATTAGATATGGTGTTTATACAAGAAGCGCATTTAGTTCCTACAGAAATGGTCAAACTCCAGATGCTGGGTTGGAAACTCCTCGCCTCTGCCTCATTTAACTCCAAGGCCCGTGGGGTGGCGATACTTATTAGACGCAATATTCCTTATACTATACTTCACACAATCACAGATCCTGAGGGTAGATTTACTATCACTAAACTAACGATTCACTCTCAGATATACACTCTCTGTAACGTCTACGGGGCGTAGACGTTACAGAGAGTGTATATCTGAGAGTGAATTGAATCTATTGTAAAAGCTTCTTTCTCACCCTTATTGCTAAACTAATCCCGTATATAGATGAGCCCCTTATCATTTGTGGAGACTTTAACCTCATTTCTGATGCCTCCCTGGATAGGTCCAACTCCCATGCAATACGCAGACCCCCTCAAACTTTGCCTAAAATTGGTATCCCTCATTTAACTTCTCAGTTAGCCTTAGTGGATATTTGGAGGTCCTCTAACCCCACCGCACGGGAATACACTTGTCTCTCTGCTGCCTATGGAACGTTCTCTAGGATAGATTATCTCCTGATATCTACGACCTTGTTCACAAGAGTATCCTCGGTAACAATTGAACCAATCACTCTTTCCGACCATGCCCTGCTGTGGTTCGAGATTGACATCTCGGATGAACGGCCCTCCCATGCTTCCTGGCGCTTCCCCTCCCACCTTCTCACCTCGCCTGATTTTAAATTATTGCTGTCAGACAGCTGGAAAAGCTTTGTCACCGACAATGCTTCCAGTTTGGTAAATGACCCTCCTTTGTTTTGGCAAACCACCAAGTCGGTCCTTCGGGGCTCTATCATCTCCCATGTGTCCCGATTGAACAAGGAATACGCAACAACCTACCTCTCCTTGCAGATTGCTCTCACCTCAACTTTTTCCTCCTACCAAAGTAACCCATCCCCATCAACCAAATCAGCTTATCTGTCTGCCGATACTCATTACACTGAGTTTCTCAATAAGAGAGGTAACAAATACTTATATCGTATGAATTACCGCTACCATCGCTTCGGAAACAAAACAGGTAAACTCGTCACAAATATCCTTAAAGGATCCAGCCCTGCGGCTGTGGTTCATCCTTTACGTACTCCAGATGGCTCATTAACGTCCACCAACAAACAGATAGCTGACACTATAAAGGAATTCTACGCTGCTTTATACTCTCCTCCTGACACCCCTCCTAATTCCTGTTCTCCTTCTTCTACAGACCAGGACACAATTTGGTCATCCCTGCCTCTCCCTTCTATTCATTCTGGGCAGGGGGAGGTCTTGTCCGCTCCCATCACACCTGGGTAGGTATCCCGCGTTATAGGCTCTCTCAAGCCTAGTAAGGCTCCCGGACCTGATGGGTTCGGAGGTAGTTTCTATAAGACACTTCATTTGGAGATCTTGGATACTCTTGTTGCCGTCTTTAATCACATTTTGCAATCAGGTAAAGCCCCTCTTTACTTTAATTCAGCGTATATTAAAGTCCTTCCTAAACCTGGCAGGGACCTGACACTGCCAGGCTCCTACAGGCCTATATCCCTCCTCAATTCTGATTATAAGATCCTGGCGAAGATACTCGCAGACCGATTACAGGACGTCTTGCCAACCATCATTCATCCGGACCAAACCGGATTCATTAGAGGCAGACACTCTGTCCTCAATGTACGCAAAGTGCTGTCGGTGGTCCATCATCTCCAAAACTCTTTGTTATGCACACCAGTGCCAGCAGGAATGTACTGGTGTCTGAACGGAGAGGGATGCAAAACAAATGAACTCACAGACACACTGGGGAATATGACATTACATACATAGAAGGTGATAGGGTTACAAAATAAACCCAAAGTGAACAGAGAAGCCCAAAGGCTAAGAAACTGGGTTTCTCCCTAGTATTAGGAATGCTCAGATGGAAAGAAGCGAGATGTTGTGATTTAATACGTAGAGAACCCGAAATGCTGTTGCTAAGGGCAACAGCAAAACCCTAAAGGGTTACCAACGGGTGTGGCAGTAAACTCCTTGGTCAGAGATGGAGTAATAGACACAAGGAGAGTCTCCACAATCCTAGTCCTCACTTGCAGTGCACTGGTTCAGCTTACTGCCACTAAACTGACACCTGAACACCTTGCACAGTGAGAAAGGATTTTGGCAGGCAAGTCTGAGAATACAGCCGCAAACCTGCTAGGTTCACAGAGTAGCAAAAGAACCCCAGCAGGTTAAACGACTGACTCCAGTCTTACTGCTAGGTCTGGATTGGCAGAGTGTAATACCAAATCCCAAGGCCTATTTGTAGTAAGCAACAAACAAATACAAAGTTTACACAGTACTAGCTAGCTTTCAGGAACTGACTAACCAACAAAGATTCAGCAGCATCTGCCTAACCTGAGAAGAGGGTTTATAGCAGGTGCTGTCCACGCCCCACTCAGACCTCACAGACTGTGAGCACAAAAACCAGCACCGGATCCCCTGCCGTGCACAGAGCCTGTAACCACTGCACAGCAAAAGACCCGAACCGGAGTATCAGCTACGCTCAGGTTACTCCGCTAGCACTTGTCTCCCGGTTGCCATGACGACGTGGCAGCACAGAGCAGGAGACCCTAACAGTACCCCCCCCTCTGACGAGGGGTCAAAGAACCCCTACCACCGGGTTTATCGGGGAACTGCGAGAAGAAAGAGCGTAACAGTCTGGGGGCATGAAGATCACAACTGCGCACCCACGACCGCTCCTCCGGGCCATACCCCTTCCAGTGCACCAAAAATGACAGCCGACCCCAAACCATCTTGGAGTCAAGAATCCTTTCAACAACAAACTCCCTCTGGCCACGTATCAGAAGAGGGGAAGGTCTTCCACTGGAAGAAGGATTACAAATCGCCTGTTTTAAAAGGGAACAATTAAATGTTTTATTGATACCCAAAGAACGGGGTAGATCTAACTGAAATGCCACCGGATTGATAACCCTAGTGATCTTATAAGGACCGATGAACCGGGGGCCTAACTTATGAGATGGCTGTCTCAACTTCAAATTCTTGGTAGACAACCAGATGAAGTCTCCTAATTTGAAGCTGCAGGGTCTTTTCCGCTTATCAAAAACCCTTTTGGTCACTAATGACACAGACACAAGGGCTTTCTTCACTTTCCTCCAAATACCTCTAAGGACCGAAACCACAGAGGAACCACCAGGCGTGGAGTCCTGGGGGTCAAAAGAATTGGCCTTAGGATGATGCCCATACACACAAAGGAAGGGAGAGATCCCTGTAGCAGAGTGAGCCGCGTTGTTATAGGCAAACTCCGCCATGGACAGATGAGCAACCCAGTCAGTCTGACACTTGGAGACATAACACCTGAGGAACTGCTCCAAGGACTGGTTCACCCTTTCAGTCTGCCCATTAGACTGCGGATGGTAGCCTGACGACAAGCTGACAGAAATCTGGAGATCGGAACAAAATGCCCTCCAGAATTTGGCCACAAACTGGGATCCGCGGTCAGAGACCACATCAAGTGGCAACCCGTGGAGGCGCACAACATGCAGCATAAATAATTCAAACAGGCGTCTGGCCGATGGCAGCCCAACCAATGGAACGAAGTGCGCCATCTTCGAAAACCTGTCAACGACAACCCAGATGGCTGTCATCCCCGAGGATTTGGGCAAGTCCACCACAAAATCCATGGAAATGTGGGTCCATGGCTTAGATGGAATAGAGAGTGGATGTAATGGGCCAACAGGAACCCCTCTAGGAGTCTTATTTCGGGCACAGATGTCACATGCCTGAACCCACTGATCCACATCCCTAGCCACCGAGGGCCACCACACCACCCTAGATAGCAACTCCCGAGTTCTGGCAATACCCGGGTGACCTGCCGACTTCTTGGCATGGAATTCCAGGAACACTCGCTGTCTTAACCTAGGAGGCACAAACAAAAGACCTACCGGAAGGTCTGGAGGAGCCTGCTCCTGTGCTCTAAGGACTAATGACAAGAGGTCCTGGGTAATGCCCACTTTAATACATGATGGGGACACAATGGGCAATGGCTCCTCGGTGGTATCCTGGATTGGAGCAAAACTCCGCGAGAGCGCATCAGCCTTGATGTTTTTTGACCCAGGGCGATATGTTATCAAAAAATTAAAGCGAGCAAAAAACAAAGCCCATCGTGCCTGCCTGGCATTGAGGCGCTTCACTGACTCTAAATATGCCAAATTCTTATGGTCGGTGAGAATTGAGACCACAAACTTAGCCCCCTCAAGCCAGTGTCTCCACTCCTCGAGTGCATCCTTAATAGCCAACAATTCCCGGTTACCCACGTCATAATTAATCTCGGCAGGCGAAAATTTACGGGAAAAGTAAGCACAGGGATGAAGGCGATTATCAGACACCCCCATCTGAGAGAGCACTGCCCCAATACCCATCTCAGAGGCATCCACCTCCACCACAAAAGGACGCTCTGGATCTGGGTGTCGCAGCACCTTGGCCGAGACAAATGCCCTTTTGAGACGGGCAAAAGCCGCTTTGGCCTCACAAGACCAGTGAGCAACATCCGCCCCTTTCTTAGTGAGTGCCACCAAGGGCGCCACTATAGACGAAAATCCAGCGATAAATCGTCTATAAAAATTCGCAAAGCCCAGAAAACGCTGAAGCGCCTTCAAACTAGTAGGCTGCACCCAATCCAGGACTGCCTGTACCTTGGAACCCTCCATTTGGAAACCTTCTGGGTTGATAATATATCCTAGAAATGCGATTTGCTGAACTTCAAATTCGCACTTCTCCAGCTTCGCCCCAAGCCGGTGGTCTCTGAGTTTCTGGAGGACTAAGCGTACATGCTTCCGATGTTCCTCCAGGGAATGGGAGAAGATTAGGATGTCATTTAAGTATACAACTAAGAATCTATCCAAATATTCCCTGAGCACATCGTTCATGAAGTCCTGGAAGACTGCCGGGGCATTACAGAGCCCAAAAGGCATCACCAAATATTCATAATGCCCTGAGTGGGTATTAAAGGCAGTCTTCCATTCATCCCCCTCTCTTATTCGGATTAGATTGTACGCACCGCGTAGGTCAATCTTAGAAAAAATGGTGGCAGTACGAAGCTGGTCAAACAAGACCGAAATGAGAGGCAGTGGGTATGAGTTTTTAATCATGATACGGTTCAATTCCCTGAAGTCGATGCAGAGTCGCAACGAACCGTCCTTTTTACCCACGAAGAAGAACCCTGACCCAACTGGAGACTATGAAGGTCTGATAAATCCCTTAGCCAAGTTCTCCTGAAATGTACTCTGCCATAGCCTGAGTCTCAGGACGTGACAGGGAGTACAACCTGCTCTTGGGAAGCTTAGCATTCGGCAACAAATCAATGGCACAGTCATAGGGGCGATGGGGAGGTAGTACCTCTGCAACTCTTTTGGAGAACACGTCCGCAAAATCTGCATAACATCCTGGCAATCCTGGCAAACTTAGCTGCGAAAGCCTGACTGGAAGGCTCAAGCAACTCCTGAAACAATCAGTACCCCAACTAAGAATCTCCCCAGAGACCCAGTCAAATTGAGGATTGTGGGCCCTTAACCAGGGTAACCCCAACACCAATGGGGCAAAAGTACAGACAGTCACATAAAAGGACAATTTTTCAGAGTGTGTGGCTCCAATAAACAAAGAAATCTGGCTAGTGCCAGAGGTAATTTTACCCTGGGATAATGGTTCCCCGTTTAACCCACAAATCTCAATCTCCGATGAAAAGGGTACTAAGGGAACAGAGTGTTTCAGGGCGAATTGGCGGTCCATAAAAACCCCGTCGGCCCCACTGTCCACAAAGGCCTCAGTCTTGACAGTTTGACCGAGGATCTTCAAGGTCACCGGAATGATAAAAGTCTTCTTGGGAAATTCTGACTTCTGGCCTGACAGGATATTTCCCATCACCCTCAGGCCCTGAAGTTTTCCGGCTTTTCTGGGCATGATACTACCACATGACCTTTATTCCCACAGTACAAACATAACCCCTGCTGTCTCCTCCGCGTCTTCTCACGTGAGGAGAGGCGGGTAGCCCCAATCTGCATAGGCTCCTCGGAAAATTCCTCAGAGTCTGAGGTTCCCTTGGGAAAGAAGGAAACCTCGGTCTCCCTTTCAAGCCTGCGCTCTCTCAGCCGTCTATCCACCCGGATGGATAACTGCATGAGCTGATCCAAGCTATCAGGCAAGGGATATTGTACCAGTTGGTCTTTTAACTGGTTAGAAAGACCTCTTCGGTACTGGTGTCTCAGGGCTGGGTCATTCCACTGGGTATCATGGGCCAACCTCCGAAACTCCGTACAATAAACCTCAACTGGCCTTCGCCCTTGCTTAAGGATCGAAATCTGAGCCTCGGCTGAGGCCGTCTTGTCAGGGTCATCATACAACATGCCCAGTGCCGTAAAAAAAGCATCAACACTTTTAAGCGACGGACAGTCAGGCTGCAACCCATATGCCCAGACCTGTGGGTCTCCTTGTAGCAAGGAAATCACTATCCCCTCCCGCTGAATCTCCGACCCAGAAGACTGAGGCCTAAGCTGGAAATATATCTTGCAGCTCTCCTTGAAACAAAAGAACTGCGAGCGATCTCCAGAAAAACGATCCGGGAGATTTACTTTTGGCTCCTTAACCCCTGAAGGCACTGCTGCTGCGGGAGCTCCGCCAGCGGCCTGCGAGGTGTGCATTTTAATGGACAAATCGTTAAATTATCGAGTCAGGACCTGCACCTGATCGACCACCTGTTGCAAAGTATTTTGAGGGGTATGCTCCATATTCCCAAAAAATTTCAACAGGAGTATTTGGCTGCTGAATATGTTATGCACACCAGTGCCAGCAGGAATGTACTGGTGTCTGAACGGAGAGGGATGCAAAACAAATGAACTCACAGACAGACTGGGGAATATGACATTACATACATAGAAGGTGATAGGGTAACAAAATAAACCCAAAGTGAACAGAGAAGCCCAAAGGCTAAGAAACTGGGTGTCTCCCTAGTATTAGGAATGCTCAGATGGAAAGAAGCGAGATGTTGTGATTTAATACGTAGAGAACCCGAAATGCTGTTGCTAAGGGCAACAGCAAAACCCTAAAGGGTTACCAATGGGTGTGGCAGTAAACTCCTTGGTCAGAGATGGAGTAATAGACACAAGGAGAGTCTCCACAATCCTAGTCCTCACTTGAAGTGCACTGGTTCAGCTTACTGCCACTAAACTGACACCTGAACACCTTGCACAGTGAGAAAGGATTTTGGCAGGCAAGTCTGAGAATACAGCCGCAAACCTGCTAGGTTCACAGAGTAGCAAAAGAACCCCAGCAGGTTAAACGACTGACTCCAGTCTTACTGCTAGGTCTGGATTGGCAGAGTGTAATACCAAATCCCAAGGCCTATTTGCAGTAAGCAACAAACAAATACAAAGTTTACACAGTACTAGCTAGCTTTCAGGAACTGACTAACCAACAAAGATTCAGCAGCATCTGCCTAACCTGAGAAGAGGGTTTATATAGCAGGTGCTGTCCACGCCCCACTCAGACCTCACAGACTGTGAGCACAAAAACCAGCACCGGATCCCCTGCCGTGCACAGAGCCTGTAACCACTGCACAGCAAAAGACCCGAACCGGAGTATCAGCTACGCTCAGGTTACTCCGCTAGCACTTGTCTCCTGGTTGCCATGACGACGTGGCAGCACAGAGCAGGAGACCCTAACACTTTTGTGGGATTTCCCCCCCCAGGTGTGATAGTTTCATTGGATGCGGAGAAGGCCTTCGACCTGGTACAGTGGCCTCATCTATATGCTTGTATGTCCCGCTTTGGCCTTACCCCCTTCTATATCTCCTGTATTAAAATTCTCTACACCAACTCTACCTCCCAAATTTTTTGTAATGGGCAATTGTCTGACTCCTTTCATATCTTCAGGGGAACCAGGCAGGGATGCCCCCTTTCCCCTAGCAACAGCCCTTCGCTCCTCTCAAGACTTCAAAGGTGTCCGGATCTCCTCCCAAGAGGTCAAACTATCTCTTTTCGCAGATGATATGCTGCTCTTCGTAACTGACCCATTGCATTCACTTCCAAACATTATGGAACTGGTAACGGCCTTTGGGAGGACCTCCGGATATAAAATTAATGAAGACAAGTCTGAGATTCTTCCAATTGGCACCTTTTCTTTAGACCTCTCTTCCTCTTCTGTCTTTTCGAAATTTAAAATCGCCTCTACTCATATTAAATATTTAGGCTTACTAGTCCCCAGTAGGACGGATACATTATATTCACTTGATTTCTCACCCTTGATCCGCAAAATTGAAGCGCTTCTCACCTCCTGGAATCCCTTGCCCCTTTCACTGTTAGGTAGAACCGCTGCAGTCAAATCCATCTTTTTCCCTAAACTGTTCTATCTCATTCAGATGTTGCCTATTGCTTTGACCAACAGAGACATTTTATCCATAAAATCCATCGCCCTAGGATTGCCTATACTAAACTGGTCTTGCCCAGGTCCCAAGGTGGGCTTGGCATCCCCGACTTAAAGGCATACACCCTCGCGGTGTTCTACAGGTATGCTAGTGATTGGTTACTGTCCATGTCCACGTATACAGACTACTCCCTAGACTTGGCGGTCCTCCATATCTTTTCCCCGGCAGCCCTACTACATCTGAAATCTTCAGACGTACCCCGGGCTGTGCTTTTCAACCCTCTGTTTGTCTAATGTCCTAGTGGATGCTGGGGACTCCGTAAGGACCATGGGGATAGACGGGCTCCGCAGGAGACATGGGCACTTTAAGAAAGAATTAAGGTTCTGGTATGCTCTGGCTCCTCCCTCTATGCCCCTCCTCCAGACCTCAGTTTGATACTGTGCCCAGAGCGAGCTGGGTGCTTTTCAGTGAGCTCTCCTGAGTTTGCTGAGAGAAAGTATTTTGTTAGGTTTTTTATTTTCAGGGAGCTCTGCTGGCAACAGACTCCCTGCATCGTGGGACTGAGGGGAGAGAAGCAGCCCTACTCTCTGAAGCTAGGTCCTGCTTCTTAGGCTACTGGACACCATTAGCTCCAGAGGGATCGTACGCAGGATCTCACCCTCACCGTCCGATCCCAGAGCCGCGCCGCCGTCCCCCTCGCAAAGCCGGAAGACAGAAGCCGGGTGAGTATGAGAAGCAAGAAGACTTCGAAATCGGCGGCAGAAGACTCCATTCTTCACTGAGGTAACGCACAGCACTGCAGCTGTGCGCCATTGCTCCCACACACCTCACATACTCCGGTCACTGTAACGGTGCAGGGCGCAGGGGGGGGGGGGCGCCCTGGGCAGCATTTGGACCTCTTTTTGGCAAAAGTAAACATATATACAGTTGGGCACTGTATATATGTATGAGCCCCCGCCAAGAAAATGTATATTTAAGCGGGACAGAAGCCCGCCGTCGAGGGGGCGGGGCTTCTTCCTCAGCACTCACCAGCGCCATGTTTTTTCTCCACAGCACCGCTGAGAGGAAGCTCCCCGGTCTCTCCCCTGCTTATACCACGGTAGAAGAGAGGGTTTAAAAGAAGAGGGGGGGCACATAATTCGGCGCAGATAATAACAGCGCTACTGGGTAAAAATTAAATTGCTGTGTTTTTTCCTGGGTCATATAGCGCTGGGGTGTGTGCTGGCATACTTTCTCTCTGTCTCTCCAAATGGCCTTGTGGGGGAATTATCTTCAGATGAGCATTCCCTGAGTGTGTGGTGTGTCGGTACGTGTGTGTCGACATGTCTAAGGTAAAAGACTCTCCTAAGTAGGTGATGGAGCAAGTGTGTGTGTGTGTGTGTGTGTGTGTGTGGTGTCTCCGTCGACAACGCCGACACCTGATTGGATATGTGAAATTAAGTGCTGAGGTAAATTTATTGCACAAAAGATTAGAGAACAGACAGGGAATCTACCCATGTCTGTCCCTATGTCGCAGAGACATTCAGAGTCTCACAACGCTCACTATCCAAAATAATAGACACTGATATCGACACGGAGTCTGACTTCAGTGTCGACTACGATAATGCAAAGTTACAGCCAAAATGGCAGGAAAGTATTCAATATATGATTATTGTAATGAAAGATGTTTTGCATATCACTGATGACTCATCTGTCCCTGACACAAGGGTACACATGTTTAAGGGGAAGAAAGCTGAGGTAAATTTCCCTCCTCTCATGAAGAAAAATAGCGGGAATCTCCAGACAAGAAGCTGCAGCTTCCCACAAAGAATTCTCAGGGAGTATCCTTTCCCTACTAGGGCCAGGATACGATGGGAATCTTCCCCTAGGGTGGACAAAGCTTGTCACATTTACCCAAAAGGTAGCGCTGACTTAACAGCTATCCTCAGGGATCCTGCAGATAGCATGCAGTAAAAGTACTTTGAAGTCCATTTACACACATGCTGGTACACTACTCAAACCGGCGTTTGTGTCGGCATGGGGTTATAGCGCTGTAGCAGCGTGGACATTGAGACCCTAGTATGTGTATACACATATATATATATATATATATATATATATAAAAGATGCTGTCTTATATATATATATATATATATATATAAAACATGCCCAAAGAGACATTAGGTTCTAGAGTCAACGTTATGTCGATTTCTGCTAGACGTGTCCTGTGGAACATGCACAGGTGATGCCGACTAAAAGAGGTTTACCTTACAAGGCTGAGGAATTGTGTGGAGAAGGGCTCTCGGACCTGGTCTCCACAGCTATAGCTGGTAATTCTGATCTTTTGCCTTATATTCCCGCACAGCCTAAGAAAGCACGACATTATCAAATGCAGTCCTTTCGATCACAAAGCAAGAAAGTCCGAGGTGCGTCCTTTCTTGCCAGAGGCAGGGGCAGAGGAAAGAAGCTGCACAACACAGCTAGTTCCCAGGAACAGAAGTACTCCCCGGCCTCTACAAAATCCACCGCAGGACGCTGGGGCTCCACAGGCAAAACTAGGCCTGGTGGGGGCACATCTTCGAAATTTCAGCCACAAGTGGGTTCACTCCCAGGTGGATCCCTGGGCAATAAAAAACTGTGTCTCAGGGATACAAGCTGGAAGTCGAAGAGATGCCCCTCACCGATACCTCAAATCGGCCCGACCAGCTTCCCCCCACGAGAGGGAAATAGTGTTAACTGCAATTCACAAATTGTATCTTCAACAGGTGGTGATCAAGGTTCCCCTCCTTCAACAGGGAAGGGGTTATTATTCGACCATGTTTGTAGTCCCGAAACCGGACGGTTCGGTCAGACCCATATTGAATTTAAAATCCCTGAACATATACCTGAAAAGGTTCAAGTTCAAGATGGAATCGTTGAGAGCGGTCATCGCAAGCCTGGAAGGGGGGGATTTTATGGTGTCTCTGGACATAAAGGATGCATACCTTCATGTCCCCATTTATCCACCTCATCAGGCGTACCTCAGATTTTGTGGTACAGGATTGTCATTACCAATTTCAGACGTTGCCGTTTGGTCTCTCCACGGCACCGAGAATATTTACCAAGGTAATGGCGGAAATGATGGTACTCCTGAGGAAGCAAGGGGTCACAATTATCCCATACTTGGATGATCTCTTCATAAAGGCGAGATCAAGAGAGCAGTTGCTGATCAGCGTAGCACTTTCTCTGGAAGTGTTACGGCAACACGGCTGGATTCTAAATATTCCAAAGTCGCAGTTGTTTCCTAAGACTAGTCTGCCTTTCCTGGGCATGATTCTAGACACAGACCAGAAAAGGGTTTATCTCCCGATAGAGAAAGCTCAGGAACTCATGACACTGGTCAGGAACCTATTAAAACCAAAACAGGTGTCAGTGCATCACTGCTCTTGAGTCCTGGGAAAGATGGTGGCATCATAGAGGCCATTCCCTTTGGCAGGTTCCATGCGAGGACCTTTGAATGGGACTTACTGGACAAGTGGTCAGGATCACATCTTCATATGCATCGGTTAATCACCCTATCCCCCAGGGCCAGGGTGTCTCTTCTGTGGTGGCTGCAGAGCGCTCACCTTCTAGAGGGCCGCAGATACGGCATTCAGGACAGGGTCCTGGTGACCACGGATGCAAGCCTCCGAGGGTGGGGAGCAGTCACACAGGGAAGAGATTTCCAAGGTTTGTGGTCAAGTCAAGAGACTTGCCTTCACATCAACATCCTGGAACTAAGGGCCGTATACAACGCCCTGCGTCAAGCGGAGAACTTGCTTCGCGACCAACCGGTTCTGATTCAGTCAGACAACATCACCGCAGTGGCTCATGTAAACCGACAAGGCGGCACAAGGAGCAGAGTGGCGATGGCGGAAGCCACCAGAATTCTTTGCTGGGCGGAGAATCACGTAAACGCACTGTCAGCAGTGTTCATCCCGGGAGTGGACAACTGGGAAGCAGACTTCCTCAGCAGACACGACCTCCACCCGGGAGAGTGGGGACATCATCAGGAAGTCTTCGCACAGACTACTAGTCGGTGGGGACTGCCACAGGTGGACATGATGGCATCCCGCTTCAACAAAAAGCTACAGAGGTATTGTGCCAGGTCAAGAGACCCTCAGGCGATAGCTGTGGACGCCCTGGTGACACCGTGGGTGTTCCAGTCGGTCTATGTATTCCCTCCTCATCCTCTCATACCCAAGGTGCTGAGGATAATAAGAAAAAGAGGAGTGAGAACAATACTCATTGTTCCAGATTGGCCACGAAGGACTTGGTATCCATATCTGCAAGAAATGCTCACAGAGGACCCGTGGCCTCTTCCTCTAAGACAGGACTTGTTGCAACAGGGGCCCTGTCTGTTCCAAGACTTGCCGCAGCTGCGTTTGACGGCATGGCGGTTGAATGCCGGATCCTAGCAGAGAAAGGCATTCCGGATTAGGTCATTCCTACGCTGATAAAGGCTAGGAAGGACGTAACAGCTCAACATTATCACCGTATATGGCGAAAATATGTTGCTTGGTGTGAGGCCAGGAATGCCCCTACGGAGGAATTCCAGCTGGGCCGTTCCTTCACTTCCTACAGTCAGGAGTGAATTTGGGCCTAAAATTGGGTTCCATTAAGGTCCAGATTTCGGCCCTATCCATTTTCTTTCAAAAGGAGTTGACTTCTCTACCTGAAGTTCAGACGTTTGTAAAGGGAGTTCTGCATATTCAGCCTTCTTTTGTGCCTCCAGTGGCACCTTGGGATCTTAACGTGGTGTTGAGTTTCCTGAAATCCCACTGGTTTGGACGACTCAAAACGGTGGAGTTGAAATATCTCACGTGGAAGGTGGTCATGCTATTAGCCTTGGCTTCGGCTAGGCGTGTGTCAGAGTTGGCGGCTTTGTCACATAAAAAGCCCCTATCTGGTTTTCCATGCGAATATAGCAGAATTGCGGACCCGTCCACAATTTCTGCCGAAAGTGGTTTCATCCTTTCATATAAACCAACCTATTGTGGTGCCTGTGGCTACTACTGACTTGGAGGATTCCGGGTTGCTTGATGTGGTCAGGACTTTGAAGGTTTATGTAGCCAGAACGGCTAGGGTCAGGAAAACAGAGTCTTTGTTTCTCCTGTATGCTTCCAACAAGCTTGGTGCTCCTGCTTCAAAGCAAACTATTGCTAGCTGGATCTGTAACACGATTCAACAGGCTCATTCTGCGGCTGGATTGCCGCTGCCAAAATCAGTTAAGGCCCATTCCACTAGGAAGGTGGGCTCTTCTTGGGCGGCTGCCCGAGGGGTCTCGGCATTACAGCTTTGCCGAGCGGCTACTTGGTCAGGTTCAAACACTTTTGCAAAGTTCTACAAGTTTGATACCCTGGCTGAGGAGGACCTTGTGTTTGCTCAATCGGTGCTGCAGAGTCATCCGCACTCTCCCGCCCGTTTGGGAGCTTTGGTATAATCCCCATGGTCCTTACAGAGTCCCCAGCATCCACTAGGACGTTAGAGAAAATAAGATTTTACTTACCGGTAAATCTATTTCTCGTAGTCCGTAGTGGATGCTGGGTGCCCGTCCCAAGTCCGGACTTCTTCTGCAATGCTTGTATATAGTTATTGCTTCAATAAGGGTTATGTTATGGTTGCATCAGGGTTGGACCTGATGCTCTGTTGTTGTCATACTGTTGACTGGTTGTTATAAACTCATGTTATACCGTGTGATTGGTGTGGCTGGTATGAATCTTGCCCTGGATTACCAGAATCCTTTCCTTGTACTGTCAGCTCTTCTGGGCACAGTTTCTCTAACTGAGGTCTGGAGGAGGGGCATAGAGGGAGAAACCAGAGCACACCAGAACCTAAATTCTTTCTTAAAGTGCCCATGTCTCCTGCGGAGCCCGTCTATCCCCATGGTCCTTACGGAGTCCCCAGCATCCACTACGGACTACGAGAAATAGATTTACCGGTAAGTAAAATCTTATTTTCGTGATAGTGATACATACTTTTGCTGGATTAGTCTCCACAAAAAATTTAAAAAAGATTTCCGGTACTCTCCTTATCTCACAATTTGGGGAAACCCTGGTTTCTCCCCTTCCCTCTATAATCCTTGCTACCAACTCTGGAAAGAGAAAGGATTACTTCTTGTGCACAAGGTCTTCGATCCGGGTGGCCTCTTTCCGACATTTCAGGCTCTCCAACAAACCTACTCTTTGCCTAATAGCCATTTTTATTTTTACCTCCAGCTTAGGCTCAATCCCTTTCCGATTGGCTCCCACACACACCGGTCCCCTAACCGGATACTCACTACCCTTCAGGCCAATGTTTCTAGGCCGTACAAAGTTAAACATATTTATATGACATTGATAGATTACAGAATAAGACTGACCTCCCATGTTACCTGCATATTCTCCGCATGGAAAAAGGACATTCCCTTTTTGTCAGAGGATTTAGAGAGATTACTGATAGGTTATACTGCTTACCTTGTTTATTTAAAATCTGCATACCTCCAGGAGGTCCATTTTAGATTTTTATACCGGGCTTATATTGCACCAGCACAAAGGAAATATATGGCGGCTGGTGAATCTGGATGTTGTGTCAAATGTGGAAAGACCAATGCAAAATTTTTTCACTATGTCTGGGAATGTTCTAAGATACGTAGATTCTGGAATAAAATATTGCTGTGTAAACGATCTGTCATTGGTTTCAAGCTATCGCTAGACCCCCTGGCGTGTTTACTCCTTAGTTTTGATAGTTGGCCCTTACAAAGGTATACACATTGTACCGTCCCCTTCCTTGTAACTGCTCTTACCCTTGCGAAAAAGCTGATCCTTATACACTGGACTAAAAAATCCGCTCCCTCCATCCATGAGCTCCAACAGAAATTGTTACAAAATCTCTATTTTGATGTGCGATCACTTCTGCTAAATGACAGGTACAACGTGCGTTCCTTTCACAAAAAATGGGACCTCTATATTGAAGCATTGGATGATAATTCCCGAGCCTTAATTTTTACATACCTTGGCTCTCATGGATGGTATAGGGCGATATCGATTGGTCTCATAACAGAGTAATTCATGATTATGTTTTTCTAAAGGACTTGGTCTCTAAATGTTTCTCTTCAAATGTTGCAATCTGACTAACTACAATGCCCTAGGTTCCTCCTTGCTCACTGTTCAAGAATATGCCCTATCCATTTGTACTGTTTTTTTCACGGCTGAGCTTTGCCATATCATTTTCTCTAAGCTGACTCATGTCTGATTACCATTTTGCGATGTCACTCCCCCCCCCCCTACCCCCCTTTCCTCCCGCCTTTGTGTCTGTCTTGTCTATGGTTAACTATATTCGTTGACTTGTATCCCTAAATTTACATTGTTCTCTCTACTTTAAGATGAGTGGGATTGTTGATTTCTGTTCCTTGTAATTCCCTCTTGAAAAACCAATAAACAGAAATTAAAAAAAAAAATACAAAAAAATTAGTTATGTATACTTCCCTCGGTCCCCTCGGGGATGCATGACTGTTTTGCCTGCTTACTACTCCCGACTGTCGACGAATACTTGTTTTCTGTCGACCATACTGTTTCCTAGTAGATCCACGCCTGGGGCGTTCAGTACATGGTAATACATATTCAGAACACATTAATGTCACTTGGGATCTGATGGTTCCGGATTATCTGCTTATATGTATGTTGTATGTGTATATATATATATATATATATATATATATAGTTAGGATATGTGTGTATTTGTGTATTACTTTATCTTTATTCATAATGAAGGCTGCCGTAACAGTATTCCTTCTCATGTGCTGGTCGCTCTGTTGATAAAGCTCTAGGTCGGCAGTGACGAGTTGGTATCAGATCGTCTCAAGGAGTCCGAATGGTTATTCTTTTCCCACCGCGGATAGAATACTGCGAAGGTCAGCTCCTGGTCAACACGGGGCCCTGTCTCAAAGGATCGTATACAGGAAGCTAAGTGATAGTTTTATTTCTATGCTTTGATGTTATTGGCATTACATGCGCAGGGGGGAGTGTTTATATTCTGATAGGCATCCGATAGATTTACTCTAAGAGGAGAGGGGATGTTCCTTATGTTGGTTCTACTCTATAACATTGAGGCAGACTGCCGTGCGTATACAGGAATGGCCGAGTGACTGCTAAGGCTGACTCCGAGAGATACTGGAGTTTTCCCTGTGATGGTGTACAGCTGTTTGGGGTTACACCAGTTCAGTCAATCTCGGCGGATACTGCTGGTGATTCTAACTCGTGAGTTAGTTTCCTTCACAACGGTTGGTGACGCATTCTTTTGTGGGATGCAGGCCTTTTAACCGGTTCGATACTGTTCCTTTTTATTTTTCTGTACAGACAGTGGAAGGTGAAAAGGTAAGAGTTCTGCAGCCTTGTGAGGTTCGCAGGAGCGGATGTCGTTTTCAGTTCTACCACATCCACTACATGTCGCGGAGTCTATCTGACGGGAGCCCACTCCGGTGGGAACTCGTCTACTACTTTTCAGTCAGTCCGAGAATAGACTGGGACCTGTGAGTTAATTATGGAATCCAAAGGGGGACATTCTGGTGTTACAGATGTTTCCCCTCACTAAAATTTCTAATAAATCTTGCCATTCCCTTTGGGAAGGGGAGGTAGTACGCGACGCCATACCAGAGGTGCGTCAGGTTCAGGGCTTTGTCCTCCTGGCCCTGTTTTTAAAAAAAAAGAAAGAAAAAAAAACTAAGTAGTTTAAATGCGTTGTTCTCCGCATTCCGGATATCCAGGATTGGTTTGCCATTTCACTGGAGTGATGGCAGTGGGATGGTATTCTTTCAATAGTAAGAGCCATTGTTGTTCTGTACTGGGACACTCTCCTGATTAAGGCGAGGTCAAGACACAAGTGGTGCAAATCATTATTGTCTCTCTGACTGTTCCTCAACACAGGGGAAGGCTGTTATTCCCAACGACGCAGGCGTCGGAGGTGGGTGGCAGCGTAGATACGGAACGTTTGAAGTTCTGTGTGTTCCTGTGGAAAAAGATCTGAAGATCCGGAGTCGGATCAGTTTGCCAGTAAATCCATCAATATGTTCCGTTGAAGAAATAGGGGCGGCCTAAAAGGCCTTTTCGGTGAGCAGGTCAAATGCCAGACTAGTTTTCAAGGAGCCCGTTGGAAAGGTGGTACGGGTCTCACCTGCGCATGCGCCGGAAAATATAATCCTGTTGGCCAGGTTTTCGTTCCTGTGGTGTCAGCTAAGTTTTCATCTCCTAAAGGGACGAAGTTTCGGAATACAGGATGAGATCCTGGTGTCCATGCATGCAGACCTCCGAGACTGGGGAGCAGTCTTTGCAAGGGAACTATTTCCGGAATAAAAGGTCAAGCTAGGAGGCTTGTCTGAAATAAGCTTTCTTGATTTAGGAGCTATTTTCAAGGGACGTATGCTTTGTGATCTGCCCGCGTTAATTCTGCAGGGCAACTTGACAGCAGTGGTGTAAGTAGGCCGCTAGGGCGGAACAAGGAGCAAAGCAGCAATGGCAGAAACCGGAAAAAGTTTTCCGCTGGGTGGAAGGACTGGTGAACGCTAAATTAGTAGTCTTCGTTCCGGATGTGGACGATGGTGAAATAGATTCCTCTGTGGACGCGATCTCCTTTCGGGAGCAATACAGTCGTCATCGAGAAGTTTCACTAAAGTGGCAAGTCTTTGAGGAGTGCCTCAATTGGGCATGTTGGCGTCTCGCCTCGACGAGGGATCTCAGAGATATTGTTCCAGGTCTGGGGACACTCAAGCTATAGCAGTGGACGTCCTCGGGACACCTTGGGTGTCTTCAGTCGGTCTGGATGTCCCCTCCGTTTTCACTCTTCTGAAGGTGATAAATGTAAGAAGAACAAGGGTTCCGGCGATCCTCATTGTTCCGGTCTAGTCACGGAGGGCTTGGTATCCAGTTCTTCAAGATTTACTCATAGAAGATCCCTGGCCTCTTCCTCTATGTGAGGAACTGTTTCAGCAAGATCCGGGCGTGTATCTAGACTTACTGCGGCAGCGGTTGACGGTGTGGCGGTTGAACGCCATATCCTAGCCTGAAAGGATGTTACCAGTGAAGTCAGTTCCGCACTTCTTCAAGCTAGGACAGAAGTAACGGCAAGGCCTTGCCGCCGTGTTTGAAGAAAATATGTGTCTTGGTGCAAATCCAAGAGGCTACTATGCAAGGCTTTCAGCTGGGTAGTTCTTCTCCATTTTTTGCAAGCAGGCGTGGGTGTAGGCCTAAAGTTAGGCTCCAGTTAAGTGCGGTTTTTGGCCTTATGCATTTTCCTTTCAAGAATGATTTGGCAACCGTTCCGGAAGTTTGGTACTTCGTGAAAAAATACTGCACATCCAACCTCCATTTGTGTTCCCATTGGCACCATGGGACCGTGACGTAGTGTTGCGTTTTCTTGTGTCACACTGATGGGAACCTTATGAAAGGTTGTGTTAATATTTCTCTCTTGGAGAGTGGTCATATTTTGGGGGTTGGCATCCGTTGGGCGGATGTCGGAAGTAGCAGCTGGGTTTCACAAGAGCCCTGTTTGATCTTCCAGTGTGGATAGAGTGGTTTGAGATCTCGGATAATAGTTCTGCCAAAAGTGGTTTCAGTGTTTCGCAGAATCCTGCCTGTTTGCTGCCTGTGGTTGCTTAAGCATTGAATGATTCAAGGTCTCTCGATCTAGTCAGGGCTTTGAATATTTCTGTCGCCAATTTGGCTCAGATTGGGGAATCAGAGGCTCGGATTGTCCGGTATGACAGCGTGTTTGGGGCGCCTGCGTTTCTGCAGTCTGTTACAAGCTGAGTCTGTGATACGATTCGGCGTGCTTGTTCTACGGCTGGATTGCCGGTACCGAAGTCGGTAGTGACCCATTCTGCTAGGTAGATGGGGTCTGCTTGGGCGGAGGCCCGAGGAGTCTCTCCGGTTCACCTTTTCCGAGCGGATACTTGGTCGGGTTCAAACGCTTGGGCTAAGCTATACAAGTTTGATACCCGGGCTGATGGGGACCTCATGTTTGTTCAATCGGTGCTGCAGAGTCGTACGCACTCTCCCGCCCGGTCTGGAGCTTTGGTATAAACCCCATGGTCCTTACGGAGTCCCCAGCATCCTCTAGGACGTTTGAGAAAATAGGATTTTAATACCTACCGGTAAATCCTTTTCTCTTAGTCCGTAGAGGATGCTGGGCGCCCGTCCCAGTGCGTACTGTGTCTGCAGTTATTGGTTTTGGTTACACTCTGGTAGTGTTTTCGTTTATGTCAGGCTGTTGCTGGCATTGTGCATGCCTTGGCAAGAGGTGTCTTATTATTGGGTGTGTTGACACGCTGGTTGTGTTACATGTTCTTTCAGCATGTGGCTGTGTATTGTTCATGCTGTGGGCGGGTATTCTATTGAATGCCATGTTCTGCGGTATATTCGTGGTGTGAGGTGGTATGACACTCACCGTGTTTAAACAATAATTCTTTCCTCGAAATGTCCGTCTCCCTGGGCACAGTTTTCTAACTGAGGTCTGGAGGAGGGGCATAGAGGGAGGAGCCAGTTCACACCCATTGAAAGTCTTATAGTGTGCCCATGTCTCCTGCGGATCCCGTCTATACCCCATGGTCCTTACGGAGTCCCCAGCATCCTCTACGGACTAAGAGAAAAGGATTTACCGGTAGGTATTAAAATCCTATTTTTTATGGCACAGTTTGGGTGCTTGACTCAGAGACGTAGCGAAGAATTCACTTCACTGTTATGAGGTCAATGCTCTTAAACTAAAACATTACAGTAGGTTTTTGTACTGGCTCGGGCTGTACGTGATTGACTTGTGTGACTGTCTCAGTATTTGGCAGTCAGTGGTTCTACTTACATTCATTGCATCGCTAGCAGATAACCCTGTTCCTGTTCAGGGCGGGGTGCCCGACATACTTTAAAGAGTGCAGTAGTAGTGTGTAGCGGACATTATATACTTTTGCTTCTTTCTAGAGCTTCTTACCGACTGCTCATTAATCATAAATGTATTTTAACTGCAGTACCAAGAGTTAACCACTTTTATTATAGTAAATGTGTGTGGACATATTGTTATGTAACCACACACAATTCTATCTCTCTCTAATAAGCTCCCTGGCAATGGTGCCAAAGTCAGATTTTTTTGACAGCAGATTGAGCGTAGTGTTGGACTGGGGCATGATGGGCCCCCTGGGGAATGCAATGGTAGAAACCCATGTTTAGGGTTGTGACCAGTTTCCAGAGGGAGTGTAGCCAGCCACCACATTGGTTTTTCCTAACTATTAGAGAGTGCATGCACTGGCCTCCTCTTCTCTAGAAATGCCCCTGCATAGGTATAATGTATAATTAAAGTGCACAGTCTGAAACCTGATCCCTAGAGAAGGAGGTGGGGGCTCAGGTAGTGGGGCCCACCAGGGATTTACCCTATGCCCCTGCGGGCCAGTGGAACCCTGCTTCAGCATAAAGGAATGACTATATTGTTTCATATCTACTTTGGATGGTGGTGTTAATAATAATATGCCTGTCCATTAGGACATATATCACTGGTAAACATACTTTTTGAAATTTCTGGATTCCTGGGTCATCCTTATTTTTTCCCCTGCCCATAGACAAATGCAGCATATTTGTCAACTGCCTCCGGAGAATTCTAAGAACATATACAGTTAGCTTTTACATTTTTTGATTTGGCAGACAAATTGCAATGCTGTACATTTGTTCCATCCCCCTTGAACACTGATCAGTTGTCAGCTAAATATTTTCATGAAAAAACAGTTAATCAACAATATGGTGGAGACCTTGACCTATATTCATCCCACTTATAACACTCTGTAGATTGGTGCTAACAAAAGACTAAGGGCCTAATTCAGATCTGATCGCTAGCAAGCGATTTTTGCACTGCTGCAATCAGATAGTCGCCGCCTACAGGGGGAGTGTATTTTAGCTGTGCAAGTGTGCAAATGCATGTGTATCAGAGCTGCACAAACAGATTTTGTGTAGTACCCGAGTAGACCAGGACTTACTCAGCCGCTGCGATCACTTCAGCCTGTCCGGGACCGGAATTGACGTCAGGAACCCTCCCTGCAAATGCTTGGACACGCCTGCGTTTTCCCAACCACTCCCTGAAAACGGTCAGTTGACACCCACAAATGCCTTCTTCCTGTCAATCTCCTTGCGAATGCCAGTGCGAATGGATCCGTCGCACAAACCCATCGCTGAGCTGCGATCCGCTTTGTACCCGCGCGACGCACCTGCGCACTACAGTGCATATGCATGCGCAGTTTGGACCTGATCACCCGCCGTGCGAAAACGCACAGCAGCGATCAGGTCTGAATTACCCCCTAAATGCAGGTGTGTTGTAAGGGTGAACAGACAGTTTTACTAGGTATCAGAAACATACAACAATAAGATCAGGCCCCCAAATCATCCCGCATGTATCTGTAATGTGTCTGGGAGTTTTGGCAGGACATATACGTCTACAATAACAATTTTCTTGCTAATTAAACCTCTTCCCATACAGCTAATTACTATACAGACTTTATTCTTACCTACCCTGCTGATGGAGATGGCTGTTTCATAAGTTGTATACCTGACCTCATTATCAACTGACTCCATAAATGTTTTCAACAGCTCAAATTTTGGATGGAGTTGGATACTTTTAATACAGGATGGAAGACTGAAGCCCATGAACTTGTAATATTTGGCACTTACATAGAAACAGATGTGAATTATTGGTCCCTGATTTATATTGTCCAATTATAATTCCAGAACCACCTGTCAATCACTTTATAATAGTGTGGAGCAGAAGGCAGCACTAAAAGTCACCACTGAGAGTATGTGAATACGGCTGTTTGTCAGTTGGGAGCTTTTAACGCTCATGCTTATCCAACTGGAGAAGCAACTGGCATTACTATAGCTGCGTCATGTCCATGCTGACACAATATGACAAGGGGGGAGTGTTCCCCTTTCATTTCAGTAGGTCATCACAAGAGCAATTGAGCTCTATTAATTCCAGAGCTTTTTCAGCTGAAAAAGCTCATATATTAAAAGCACCTGTCTAACTCTTCTGTTACTGGCAGTCAATGCAATTACATTGGATGTTCTAACAACAAAACACAAAGGGGCTTTCATAAGAAAGAAGAGATATACTGACCTGTTATTAAAGCAGGTCAAAGGTCAAAATGTCGTCAGTGTGCGCAGAAGGTAACTATACTCTGTGTCCATGTTACTGGCAGTCATAGCTCATGTCACAAGTTACAAATAACATTTATGTATGTTTTCCACTGACAGAATTCAGGGAAACAAGTGAAATAGGGGCTGTAAGGTCTCCTTATACAGCTATAGTATAGATAATTGACAGTTGTTGATGCTTGCTGACTGACTTCTTTACATTCCAGGCACTGGGATTGTCCTGTTAGGAATAAATAATGAAAAGTTATTCTGTGAATTTTGATCAAACCTTGACCTAGTCGCGGAATTTGCAATGGTGGCCATTTAAACTCGGCGTCAGTAACCCAGAAGTCAATGCATTGCCAGGACAGCTTTGTATTGAGGAGCTGTCCTGGCACAAAGAGGTGCTGCATATAGGCAGAACATCCTGTGAAAATTCTCATTAATGATCACAATATAAATGTGATCATTAATACATCTCACCCCTGGACTTTGCAATTCTATCTGACTGTTTCTTGCAAACACTTCAAGGTACCTAAAAATGTGAGTGTACCTTCTGTGTGCAGCCCTTAGGTTAGTCCAGAGGTATTTAATGGGATTGTGATTTGGTCTCTAAATGGATCATTCCAGATCGTTGATCTTTCTGTTCTGAAGCCAGTTCCTGGGAGAATTGGAAGAGTGCTTTGGTTCGTAATCATGGTGGAAGTTGCAGTCCTCTGTCTCTTCACCTTTCTGAGAGAGTCAGCAGGATTTGTGCAAATTTGAGCCATTTCTTATGTCTTCTACCCTTACTAGAGACACTGTCCCAGCTGAAGCAAAGCAGTCCCTAAAGCTGGATACACACTGGGCGATGAGAAGAACAATTCCAGACGCGCTGTCACAGCTGCCAGCAAGGGATTGTCAGTCCCAATACAGAGTTTTTACAACAAAAAGCAATTGAGCCGGCGCTGGCTGTCTTTCCAATAATTAAAACAACTATGGATGATTGAAAAACACTTGTATTTATTAACTGACACTAATTAGTGAATAAAAACATGAATAAAATATAAAATTTCACACAATCATATGAAATTAAGGGCATATATGGAGCTGAGAAAAAATTCAAATGTGCTGCTAATGAGTGTCCACTGAGGATCCCGGACTAGAACACTGGGAAAAAAGTTCCCTGGGGAAGAGAAATGGAATACAGCTGGTTTTACCCGTATGAGCGGAGGCTTCCAATTGCTTTTGAAAACAGCAGGCAAGCTGTATCTCTTGTATTCAAGCTGGGTCTCTCCGATGAATGCTGTAATTGATATGTCCCACAGAGAACAATTCCAAGGCAGGTGTTCCAAAATAGATTGTCAAAAGTCCATATCTGGATCCTGTGGTGAAGTGGAGCACTGGTGATGGTGGTGATGGCAGCTTTTTCACACTTAACGCGTTTCCCTAGGCATGGTCACCTAGCTTCATCAGAAGTAGAGCTCCCACTGATTCAGGGATCTATTTAAACCCTATTTAATCACCTGATGCCCAACAGGTGTGTAACAGGTGTATAACAATAATGAGTAATCAATCATCCATAGTATTTATAAAAGCTATAGTTTTGCAATTTCACTAATCCCATTTAATAGATAGAGTGATGTGTAGGAGGCAAACCCACAAAAAATGTATATATATATATATATATAATCTATACTGTACTGACCTTTAACACCTCTCCTATTCAGTTTTATTTATGTCTATAGATTATATATATATATACATTTTTTGTAAATTTTTTGTGGGTTTGCCTCCTACACATCACTCTATCTATTAAATGGGATTAGTGAAATTGCAAAACTATAGCTTTTATAAATACTATGGATGATTGATTACTCATTATTGTTATACACCTGTTACACACCTGTTGGGCATCAGGTGATTAAATAGGGTTTAAATAGATCCCTGAATCAGTGGGAGCTCTACTTCTGATGAAGCTAGGTGACCGTGCCTAGGGAAACGCGTTAAGTGTGAAAAAGCTGCCATCACCACCATCACCAGTGCTCCACTTCACCACAGGATCCAGATATGGACTTTTGACAATCTATTTTGGAACACCTGCCTTGGAATTGTTCTCTGTGGGACATATCAATTACAGCATTCATCGGAGAGACCCAGCTTGAATACAAGAGATACAGCTTGCCTGCTGTTTTCAAAAGCAATTGGAAGCCTCCGCTCATACGGGTAAAACCAGCTGTATTCCATTTCTCTTCCCCAGGGAACTTTTTTCCCAGTGTTCTAGTCCGGGATCCTCAGTGGACACTCATTAGCAGCACATTTGAATTTTTTCTCAGCTCCATATATGCCCTTAATTTCATATGATTGTGTGAAATTTCATATTTTATTCATGTTTTTATTCACTAATTAGTGTCA
Organism: Pseudophryne corroboree; assembly: GCF_028390025.1. Taxonomy (NCBI): domain Eukaryota; kingdom Metazoa; phylum Chordata; class Amphibia; order Anura; family Myobatrachidae; genus Pseudophryne; species Pseudophryne corroboree. The sequence continues at coordinate 394,786,071 of NC_086450.1, read as the reverse complement.
GTTAATAAATACAAGTGTTTTTCAATCATCCATAGTTGTTTTAATTATTGGAAAGACAGCCAGCGCCGGCTCAATTGCTTTTTGTTGTAAAAACACACTGGGCGATGTCTCCCCAGCCGATGTTTCAGCTCAACGGGTAACATATCGGATCCTGGGTACACTCTCTTCGCATACAAACACTACAATCCCTAGGTCTTCAAGACACACCCCTTTCTTGGTTCCTATCCTACCTATCTAATCACTCCTTCAAACCAATTTCACGAAGGTCTGAACCTCTGGAAGGGAGGCCAATTGTTCCCCGCATTCAATCTGTCTCACAATCATGTTATATGCATGTAAAAAACATACAACCGTACCTTATATAAGACACTGCAAAACCTCTAATCCATGCTCTCATTATCTCCCGCATTGAGTATTGCAATAGTCTTCTTACTGATCTTACCAAGAAGAGACTCTCACCACTACAATCCATTCTGAATGCAGCTGTGAGGCTAATCATCCTTGCTAGACGTTCATCGTCTGCAGATCCACTCTGTCAGTCCCTCCTTTGGTTACCGGAATTTTAGTACAATCTGTTTTTTATTAGTTTAAGGAAAAGCAAATAAACAATTGAGGCCGTCAAGGCTATAAACAGATAAATGCGAAGAAGAATCATTATTCCATTGAACATAACTGTACAATCGTAGATGCATGTGATATCATAAGAGCGTAATGAAAACAGACATCAGCAATACAATCATAATGAGAATACTGATAAGAAAGAGATAGAAGAAACAGAAAATAGAAGGTAGAGACGTAGGCTAGAAGAAGAGAAGTAGGGGACACGCAGTGACGTTTACAGGGTATCAGAGAAGGGGGAGTGGTTACCGGAATTTTATCGTATTCAATATAAAATACTTTTACTCACACCCAAGCCATTAACCAAACTATACCAATGTACATCTTTTCGTTTATCTCAAAATATATCTCAACCCTACATCTTCACTCTTTACAAGATCTACGTCTCTCATCCACATGCATTACTCACTCCCATGTATGATTGTAGGACTTTCTTCGGGCAGCACCCACTCTGTGGAATGCCCTACCATGCACAATAAGACTCTCCTCTAGTCTCCAAACCTTCAAGCATTCCCTGAAAATTCAACTCTTCAGCCAGCTTACGCTTATGAGCAGGGCCTTCCTACCTCTGTGTCTGTCTGTTATTACTAGTTTTGTTTTATCATTGTTTCCAATTGTAAAGCGCAACGGAACTTGCTGTACTAAATAAGAAACTGTTAATAACTAAATAAATACACATTAGAACAAGTAATGAAGTGACATCGCGCCTTCCCTCATTGCACATGCCGGCATCGCTAGCATTATCACTAGTGATGAGCGTATTCAGTTTTACTCGGTTATACTCGGTTCTCAAAACGGCATCTTATTGACTCACGGATGTCATGTGTTTTGGATAGCCAATAAGATGCCGTTTTGAGAACCGAGTAAAACCGAGTAAAACCGAATCCGCTCATCTCTGATTATCACCAGGTTTGATTCGCTCGCCATGCTTCGGGCATGCTCTATAGCACAAAAATATAGTACAACCCTGTGCTGAACAATCAAAAACAGCAAACGTAATATCTTCCAGTGTTATCAAACTGGAAACGACAGTAATGTGAGGTAAAAGATGATATGGATTTGCGCTAATGATTTGTCAGGTTATAGATCCTATTTCACCAAAAAAGGGGATCTAATAATACTGATACCCAGTTCACGATAGTAATCTCTGCGGATTTTTCTTTTAGTCTGCAAAAATATGCTGGCTCCTCCAAACGAAAGTACATGAAAGTGAAGAAACACAAATTTGTTCCAATATGTAGTAATGTCTAAGTCCGTGATGGCTAACCTATGACACGCGTGTCACTCGTGACACGCCGAGGCACTTTGACTGACACGCCTGTTGGTGCTGCCCTTTGGTTACATGTGCCACTCTGCTCCAATCCCTGCTTGTTGCGTCATGTGCCGCTCTGCTCCAATCCCTGCTTGTTGCGTCATGTGCCGCTCTGCTCCAATCCCTGCTTGTTGCGTCATGTGCCGCTCTGCTCCAATCCCTGCTTGTTGTGTGGAGGAGTAATGTCACCGCTGGCGCGAGTACTCTGCAGGGAACCGCTCGGAAGAACACTACAGGAGGAAAGGAGATTGGCAAGGTTCACAGCCCTGTAGACAGCCAAGTAAGGTGGCCTTCCGATCCCCACATACTGCACCTGCAGCCTGAGACCTGGGAGACGAGTTTCACAGCCCTGTGTGATCATCCCAGCCCAGTCCGTCATAAACAGCGCAGGAGGACTTGTGATAAGCAGCATTGTGTGGCTCTCCTGTAAGTGCAATCATTACGTAGTGTAGTGCTTTAAATTATTTTGTACCAGGAGTCTGTCCAACAACACCGTTACAGAGGTAATAAAGCATTTAATTGAATAGGTTTTTTAATTACCTCTGTAACAGTGTTGTTGGACTGACTCCTAGTACAAAATAATATAAGTTAATTTCTGAATTTACCTTTTATAATGCCTGAAGTGCACAAAATACAACCCTGCAATTGAAGATTTAGCAAATGCAATTCAGCAACAGAAAAGTCACTAAGCCTGGTAAATCATTATTTGTTTTTTGCTTTTTGAACTAATAAATATAATAAATATATTAAATATATAACTCTTTATTATGGCTGCAAATCTCACCAAATTATAGATATTTCTTGAAGTGACACGCGACCCATGGAAGGCTACACTTTTTTCCGATTTTCGACACACCAAGCTGAAAAGGTTAGCCATCACTGGTCTAAGTAGTCACAAAGTCAAGGAATGTTTGGAGGAGCCAGCATCTATAACCTGACAAATCATTAGCGCAAATCTATATCATCTTTTACCTCGCATAAGGTGCACTCGGCACAGGTTACCATTCCCAGTTGTAGTCCACTTGGATCGTAAAGTATAAAAAAAAGTTTTTAAAAATGGGAAAAAAAAGTGAAACACTCATGTCGCCCTTTTTCCATGTCGACATAGTGACCATGTCGACCCAATGCATGTCGACCAATAATGGTTGACCTAATGCATGTCGACCTAAGTGCTGTTGACTTAAAGACCGGATACCATCTGATGAATCACCACAAACACCATGACGCAGAAGAGTCTGGGAGTTTCTTAGTCTGGCTTATATAAGGCCGAGGCTCCCAGGGTTCCCCTGCCACTGCCGCTTGACTTGGACAGTGAGCATCTCTCTGCATTACAGAAACCTCTAATCCATGCTCTCATTATCTCCCGCATTGAGTATTGCAATAGTCTTCTTACTGATCTTACCAAGAAGAGACTCTCACCACTACAATCCATTCTGAATGCAGCTGTGAGGCTAATCTTCCTTGCTAGACGTTCATCGTCTGCAGATCCACTCTGTCAGTCCCTCCTTTGGTTACCGGAATTTTAGTACAATCTGTTTTTTATTAGTTTAAGGAAAAGCAAATAAACAATTGAGGCCGTCAAGGCTATAAACAGATAAATGCGAAGAAGAATCATTATTCCATTGAACATAACTGTACAATCGTAGATGCATGTGATATCATAAGAGCGTAATGAAAACAGACATCAGCAATACAATCATAATGAGAATACTGATAAGAAAGAGATAGAAGAAACAGAAAATAGAAGGTAGAGACGTAGGCTAGAAGAAGAGAAGTAGGGGACACGCAGTGACGTCTACAGGGTATCAGAGAAGGGGGAGTGGTTACCGGAATTTTATCGTATTCAATATAAAATACTTTTACTCACACCCAAGCCATTAACCAAACTATACCAATGTACATCTCTTCGTTTATCTCAAAATATATCTCAACCCTACATCTTCACTCTTTACAAGATCTACGTCTCTCATCCACACGCATTACTCACTCCCATGTATGATTGTAGGACTTTCTTCGGGCAGCACCCACTCTGTGGAATGCCCTACCATGCACAATAAGACTCTCCTCTAGTCCCCAAACCTTCAAGCATTCCCTGAAAATTCACCTCTTCAGCCAGCTTACGCTTATGAGCAGGGCCTTCCTACCTCTGTGTCTGTCTGTTATTACCCAGTTTTGTTTTATCATTGTTTCCAATTGTAAAGCGCAACGGAACTTGCTGTACTAAATAAGAAACTGTTAATAACTAAATAAATACACATTAGAACAAGTAATGAAGGTGACATCGCGCCCTCCCTCATTGCACATGCCGGCATCGCTAGCATTATCACTAGTGATGAGCGTATTCAGTTTTACTCGGTTATACTCGGTTCTCAAAACGGCATCTTATTGACTCACGGATGTCATGTGTTTTGGATAGCCAATAAGATGTTGTTTTGAGAACCGAGTAAAACCGAGTAAAACCGAATCCGCTCATCTCTGATTATCACCAGGTTTGATTCGCTCGCCATGCTTCGGGCATGCTCTATAGCACAAAAATATAGTACAACCCTGTGCTGAACAATCAAAAACAGCAAACGTAATATCTTCCAGTGTTATCAAACTGGAAACGACAGTAATGTGAGGTAAAAGATTATATGGATTTGCGCTAATGATTTGTCAGGTTATAGATCCTATTTCACCAAAAAAGGGGATCTAATAATACTGATACCCAGTTCACGATAGTAATCTCTGCGGATTTTTCTTTTAGTCTGCAAAGATATGCTGGCTCCTCCAAACGAAAGTACATGAAAGTGAAGAAACACAAATTTGTTCCAATATGTAGTAATGTCTAAGTCCGTGATGGCTAACCTATGACACTTGTGTCACTCGTGACACGCCGAGGCACTTTGACTGACACGCCTGTTGGTGCTGCCCTTTGGTTACATGTGCCACTCTGCTCCAATCCCTGCTTGTTGCGTCATGTGCCGCTCTGCTCCAATCCCTGCTTGTTGCGTCATGTGCCGCTCTGCTTCAATCCCTGCTTGTTGCGTCATGTGCCGCCCTGCTCCAATCCCTGCTTGTTGTGTGGAGGAGTGATGTCACCGCTGGCGGGAACCGCTCGGAAGAACACTACAGGAGGAAAGGAGATTGGCAAGGTTCACAGCCCTGTAGACAGCCAAGTAAGGTGGCCTTCCGATCCCCACATATTTTATTATTATTATTATTATTATTACCATTTATTTATATGGCGCCACAAGGGTTCCGCAGCGCCCAATTACAGAGTACATATGCACATAATCAAAACAGTGACTTACAGTTGAAATCAATTTTGGACAAGTACAGGGTAACTAAGCATAACTACACCAGTAAATGACAGAGATAAGTTCCAGGTGGCCCAAAAACTGTGATTTGGGCAGTTGAGAATTATTAGAGAAGAAAAGGGTGAGCACATGAGGGAAGAGGGCCCTACTCGTGAGAGCTTACATTCTAGGGGTAGGGGTAGACAGACAGGGGTGACATAGATGGGGTACATAGAGAGCATGGAACAGGGGGTTAGGATGAGATTTGGCTGGGTTTGGTAAAGAAATGGGTCTTGAGAGCCCGTTTGAAGTTTTGTAGAGAGGTGGAGAGTCTGAGGGGGAGAGGTAAAGAATTCCAAAGGAAGGGAGCAGCACGTGAAAAATCTTGGAGATAGGAGTGGGAGGAAGTAATCAGGAGACAGGAGAGGCGGCGTGCATTAGCAGAGCGAAGAGGACGGGTGGGAGAGTGAAGGGAGATAAGGTCAGAGATGTAAATGGGAGAGGATTGGGTGAGAGCTTTGTAAGTGAGAGTGAGAAGTTTGAATTGGATTCTGAAGGGGAAGGGAAGCCAGTGAAGGGCTAGTAGGAGAGGGGAGGTGGATGTAGTGCGTTTGGTGAGGAAGATGAGCCGAGCAGCAGCATTGAGGATAGACTGGAGTGGAGAGAGGTAATTGTCAGGGAGGCCAGTTAGGAGGAGATTACAGTAGTCCAGTCTGGAAATAATCAGTGAGTGAATAATGATCTTAGTGGCATCCTGGGTGAGAAAAGGTCTGATCCTGGAAATGTTTTTGAGATGAAAATGACAGGTTTGTGAGAGGTGCTGAATGTGTGGTTTGAAGGAGAGGGAGGAGTCAAGGATTACACCAAGACAGCGTACTTGGGGGCTAGAGGAGATAGTCGTGCCATCAATGGATAATGAGATTGTGGGAGGTGAGGTTGTGCGGGAGGGTGGGAAGATGATCAGCTCAGTCTTAGACATGTTGAGTTTAAGAAAGCGCTGGGACATCCAGGAAGAGATAGCAGAAAGACAGTTAGAGGCACGAGTGAGGAGAGCCGTGGAGAGATCAGGGGAGGAGAGGTAGATTTGAGTGTCATCAGCATAGAGGTGATACTGGAAATTAAAAGAACTAATGAGTTCACCTAAAGAGGACGTATAGAGAGAGAAAAGGAGAGGCCCAAGAACAGAACCTTGGGGGACACCAACAGTTAGTGGAAGTGGGGGCGAGGTAGCATCATGAGAGGAGACAGAGAAGGAACGATCAGAGAGGTAGGAGGACAGCCAGGAGAGGGCAGTATCACGTAGACCAAGAGAGTGAAGGATTTGCAGAAGAAGAGGGTGGTCCACAGTGTCAAAAGCAGCAGAGAGGTCAAGAAGAATAAGCAGAGAGTAGTGGCCCTTAGATTTGGCGGCATGGAGGTCATTGCAGACTTTTGTGAGGGCAGTTTCAGTGGAGTGGAGAGAGCGGAAACCAGACTGGTATGGGTCAAGCAGTGAGTGAGAGGAAAGAAAGGCAGTAAGGCGATTATAGACAATACGCTCAAGAAGTTTGGAGGCAAAGGGGAGGAGAGAGATCGGTCGATAGTTGGAGAGAGTGTTAGGATCAAGGGTAGGTTTTTTAAGAATAGGGGAGACAAGAGCATGCTTGAAGGCAGAGGGGACAGTGCCTGATGAGAGGGAGAGATTGAGAAGGTGGGCAAGATGGGAACAGGCAGAAGGGGAGAGGTAGCGAAGGAGGTGGGAGGGGATAGGGTCGAGTGGGGAGGTTGTGGGGGGGGAGGAGTGTATGAGGGCCATGACTTCCTCACCAGATACTAGGGAGAAAGATGTCAGAGTTGGTAAGAGGGTAGGGGAGGGGTGGCAAAGGATGGGTGGTGGCTGGTTGCTGGACTGGTGGGATGTGATGTCCTGACGTATGGAGTCAATCTTGGATGTGAAGTAAGTGGCAAAGTCAAGAGCAGACAATGAGGAAGGGAGAGGAGGTGGTGGTGGGCAGAGGAGGGAGTTAACAGTGGCAAAGAGGCGCCGGGGGTTGGAAGAGTGGGTAGAGATGAGGATTTTGAAGTATGATTGTTTAGCAAGGGAAAGGGCAGCACTGAAGGATGAGAGCATGAATTTGAAATGGAGGAAGTCTGCTTGAGAGCGTGATTTCCTCCAGTGTCGCTCGGCAGTACGTGAGCATTTTTGTAGATATCTGGTGCATTTGGTGTGCCAGGGTTGAGGTGTTGATCTGCGAGGGTGAATAGTGGTTGGCGGAGCAACAGAGTCAAGGGCTGAAGTAAGAGATGCATTGTATAGAGATGTGGCTTGTTCAGGGCATGTGAGAGAGAGAAGAGGAGAGAGAAGCGAGTCAAACAGGGAGGATAGGGATGAGGTGTCAATAGCCTCAATATTACGCTTAGTGATGGTAGCCTTAGGAGGGAGAGATGGGGGAGCAGAGATAGATAAGTTGAATGAGAGCAAGTGGTGGTCAGAGAGGGGAAAAGGGGAATTGGAGAAATCAGAAATAACACAGCGGTGAGTGAAAACCAGATCCAGTGAGCTCCCGTTCACATGGGAGGGTGAGCTGGTCCACTGGGAGAGACCAAGTGAAGATGTGAGGTTAAGGAGTTTAGAGGCAGGTGGTTTTGTGGGGTTATCGATAGGGATGTTGAAATCACCTAGGATAATGGTGGGAATGTCAGAAGAGAGAAAGTGAGGTAGCCAGGAAGCAAAGTTGTTGGGGAATTTAGAGGAAATGCCAGGTGGACGATAAATGACAGCAACTCGAAGATTAGTGGGTTGGTAGAGGCGAATTGCATGGACCTCAAATGTAGAGAATGTAAGAGATGGTTCTGGAGGTATAAGTTGGTATGTGTAGCTTGAGGGTAAAAGGATCCCAACACCACCCCCATGACGACCCCCAGGTCGGGGTGTGTGTGAGAATGTAAGGCCCCCAGCCGAGAGAGATGCAGGAGAAGCGGTGTCATAGGGTGTAATCCAGGTTTCAGTAATGGCCAGGAGGTGCAGGGAGTTGGATATGAAGAGGTCGTGAGTGGGGGTCAATTTGTTGCAAACAGATCTGGCATTCCAGAGTGCACAGGATAGGGGGTATGAGTTTGTTGGAGAGATGTGAATGAGATTATCTGGATTGCTATGGCGTTGAGGTAAGCTTGATGGGGAAGGAAGGGATAAAGAGGGTGAATTGATGGTGCTGGGGCCTTGGCTAGGAAGGGAGACTGCAGGAGTGAGGCAGGGAGGGAGTGCAGTATGATACTGGTGGAGGAGAGGTGAGGAGACAGGCAGAGGAGGGAGAGAGCAGGGTTGAGTGCTGGGGTATAAATTAGAGATGAGCGCCTGAAATTTTTCGGGTTTTGTGTTTTGGTTTTGGGTTCGGTTCCGCGGCCGTGTTTTGGGTTCGACCACGTTTTGGCAAAATCTCACCGAATTTTTTTTGTCGGATTCGGGTGTGTTTTGGATTCGGGTGTTTTTTTCAAAAAACCCTAAAAAACAGCTTAAATCATAGAATTTGGGGGTCATTTTGATCCCATATTATTATTAACCTCAAAAACCATAATTTCCACTCATTTTCAGTCTATTCTGAATACCTCACACCTCACAATATTATTTTTAGTCCTAAAATTTGCACCGAGGTCGCTGGATGACTAAGCTAAGCGACCCTAGTGGCCGACACAAACACCTGGCCCATATAGGAGTGGCACTGCAGTGTCACGCAGGATGTCCCTTCCAAAAAACCCTCCCCAATCAGCACATATAGACATATAGCTAATATAGACTGGTTGATAAAGAGATGTCGTAGTATGTATGTATAAAGAAGAAAGAAAAAAAAACCACGGTTAGGTGGTATACAATTATGGACGGACTGCCGAGTGCCGACACAGAGGTAGCCACAGCCGTGAACTACCGTACTGTACTGTGTCTGCTGCTAATATAGACTGGTTGATAAAGAGATGTCGTAGTATGTATGTATACAGAAGAAAGAAAAAAAAACCACGGGTAGGTGGTATACAATTATGGACGGACTGCCGAGTGCCGACACAGAGGTAGCCACAGCCGTGAACTACCGTACTGTACTGTGTCTGCTGCTAATATAGACTGGTTGATAAAGAGATGTCGTAGTATGTACGTATAAAGAAGAAATAAAAAAAAACCACGGTTAGGTGGTATACAATTATGGACGGACTGCCGAGTGCCGACACAGAGGTAGCCACAGCCGTGAACTACCGTACTGTACTGTGTCTGCTGCTAATATAGACTGGTTGATAAAGAGATGTTGTAGTATGTACGTATAAAGAAGAAAGAAAAAAAAACCACGGTTAGGTGGTATACAATTATGGACGGACTGCCGAGTGCCGACACAGAGGTAGCCACAGCCGTGAACTACCGTACTGTACTGTGTCTGCTGCTAATATAGACTGGTTGATAAAGAGATGTCGTAGTATGTATGTATAAAGAAGAAAGAAAAAAAAAACACGGTTAGGTGGTATACAATTATGGACGGACTGCCGAGTGCCGACACAGAGGTAGCCACAGCCGTGAACTACCGTACTGTACTGTGTCTGCTGCTAATATAGACTGGTTGATAAAGAGATGTCGTAGTATGTATGTATAAAGAAGAAAGAAAAAAAAACCACGGTTAGGTGGTATACAATTATGGACGGACTGCCGAGTGCCGACACAGAGGTAGCTACAGCCGTGAACTACCGTACTGTGTCTGCTGCGACTGGATGATAAATAATGATATAAAAAATATATATATATCACTACTGCAGCCGGACAGGTATATATATTATATAATGACGGACCTGCTGGACACTGTCTGTCAGCAGAATGAGTTTTTTATAGAATAAAAAAAAAAACACCACACAAGTGAAGTCACACGACGAGTGTTTAACTTTTTCAGGCAATCACAATATAGTATACTACTAACTATACTGGTGGTCAGTGTGGTCATGTCACTGGTCAGTCACACTGGCAGTGGCACTCCTGCAGCAAAAGTGTGCACTGTTTAATTAATTTTAATATAATATGTACTCCTGGCTCCTGCTATAACCTATAACTGGCACTGCAGTGCTCCCCAGTCTCCCCCACAATTATAAGCTGTGTGAGCTGAGCACAGTCAGATATATAATATATACATAGATGATGCAGCACACTGGGCTGAGCAGTGCACACAGATATGGTATGTGACTGTCTTGTACTCCTGGCTCCTGCTATAACCTATAACTGGCACTGCAGTGCTCCCCAGTCTCCCCCACAATTATAAGCTGTGTGAGCTGAGCACAGTCAGATATATAATATATACATAGATGATGCAGCACACTGGGCTGAGCAGTGCACACAGATATGGTATGTGACTGAGTCACTGTGTGTATCGTTTTTTTCAGGCAGAGAACGGATATATTAAATAAAACTGCACTGTCTGGTGGTCACTGTGGTCAGTCACTAGTAAACTCTGCACTCTCTTCTACAGTACTCCTAAGCTCCAGTAAATCAGGTCAATCTCTCTCTCTCTCTCTCTCTCCTAATCTAAATCACTGTACTCCCTAACAGCTGCTCCCCGTCCCCAATCCTCCCCACAATTATAACTAAGTCACTCAGTCTTTACTCTTTTCTACTATAACGGAGAGGACGCCAGCCACGTCCTCTCCCTATCAATCTCAATGCACGTGTGAAAATGGCGGCGACGCGCGGCTCCTTATATAGAATCCGAGTCTCGCGAGAATCTGACAGCGTCATGATGACGTTCGGGCGCGCTCGGGTTAACCGAGCAAGGCGGGAAGATCCGAGTCGCTCGGACCCGTGAAAAAAAACATGAAGTTCGTGCCGGTTCGGATTCAGAGAAACCGAACCCGCTCATCTCTAGTATAAATGGTGTGAAGGGGCAGAAGTGAATTGCAGTGGGGAAACAGAAGAGGAGGGGAAGGGAGGCAGACAGAGGAGAGGAGACAGCATGAGATGTAGGAGACTGGGAGAGAGGGATAGAGGTGGTAACAGGGGACAGAAAAAAGGAATAGGAAGACGAGGATTAATGAGGGATGTTGCCAGCCTGGCCATAGTGTGGATGGGGTAAATAGTGGTAGCAAAATGAGAGTAGGAGGAGGAGTGGTGGCTGAATAAGAGAGCAGTGAAGTTTGCAGAAATAAATTCAATGTTAAACTGTCGTTAGTATCTACAGGTAACAGTAAATCAAATATTTGCTGATGTTAGTTGGAAAATTACACAGTACATACTGCACCTGCAGGCCTGAGACCTGGGAGACGAGTTTCACAGCCCTGTGTGATCATCCCAGCCCAGTCCGTCATAAACAGCGCAGGAGGACTTGTGATAAGCAGCATTGTGTGGCTCTCCTGTAAGTGCAATCATTACGTAGTGTAGTGCTTTAAATTATTTTGTACCAGGAGTCTGTCCAACAACACCGTTACAGAGGTAATAAAGCATTTAATTGAATAGGTTTTTTAATTACTTCTGTAACAGTGTTGTTGGACTGACTCCTAGTACAAAATAATATAAGTTAATTTCTGAATTTACCTTTTATAATGCCTGAAGTGCACAAAATACAACCCTGCAATTGAAGATTTAGCAAATGCAATTCAGCAACAGAAAAGTCACTAAGCCTGGTAAATCATTATTTGTTTTTTGCTTTTTGAACTAATAAATATAATAAATATATTAAATATATAACTCTTTATTATGGCTGCAAATATCACCAAATTATAGATATTTCTTGAAGTGACACGCGACCCAAGGAAGGCTACACTTGTTTCCGATTTTCGACACACCAAGCTGAAAAGGTTAGCCATCACTGGTCTAAGTAGTCACAAAGTCAAGGAATGTTTGGAGGAGCCAGCATCTATAACCTGACAGATCATTAGCGCAAATCTATATCATCTTTTACCTCGCATAAGGTGCACTCGGCACAGGTTACCATTCCCAGTTGTAGTCCACTTGGATCGTAAAGTATAAAAAAAAGTTTTTAAAAATGGTAAAAAAAAGTGAAACACTCATGTCGCCCTTTTTCCATGTCGACATAGTGACCATGTCGACCCAATGCATGTCGACCAATAATGGTTGACCTAATGCATGTCGACCTAAGTGCTGTTGACTTAAAGACCGGATACCATCTGATGAATCACCACAAACACCATGACGCAGAGGAGTCTGAGAGTTTCTTAGTCTGGCTTATATAAGGCCGAGGCTCCCAGGGTTCCCCTGCCACTGCCGCTTGACTTGGACAGTGAGCATCTCTCTGCATTACAGAAACATGACACACTAAAGACACGTATAGGATTCCAGATCTCTCAATATCATTGTGCTATAGAAACATTGTAAAGGCTATAATAAACATTACCAATGACAGTCTACAATGTAATGTCTGAATATCTGCACAACAGAATACTATCATTCTGTATTGTTTAAAATATGCATTTAACCCTTGTCTGCATAGTTTAAATAATCCTTAACACTTGCATATTTTAAGTTCTTTTATCTGTCATCTATTTTGTTTAACTCTTGCTAATCTATATATTTTAACTCTCAACTGAATAATTTAACTGTGGGCTGAGGGAATTTAATATAGGTTCTATTTTCTTTGTGGGGGACAATGTATTTGAGGTTTTTCCTGTGGGAGCAATGTGTTTGAGTTTTTTTCCTGTGGGGGCAATGTGGTTAAGATTATTTTCCTGTGTGGGCAATGTATTTATTACTGTAGGGGTCAATATGTGATTTCGGACAAGACAGTCCCTACATCCTGTGCAACAAGGCCACGCCCCCTATTTGTTATGCCATGTCCCCTTTTTCGGGGGCGCATCTGCAGCATGCGCTAATGTCCCACCAAGACAGATCACAAAAACTTTTCAGCTTTCAAAGTAGATTGTCAAATCCAAATGTCTGGCCACTCCTGCTTTATAGTTACAGGAGACTGCTATGTAAGCCTGATGGCCCTTAGGGGTACATTTACTAAGCAGTGATAAGAGCTGAGAAGTGAGCCAGTGGAGAAGTGCTCATGGCAACCAATCAGCACTGAAGTAACATCTATAATTTGCATACTATAAAATGATACAGAGCTGCTGATTGGTTGATGGGGAAATTTCTCCACTGGCTCACTTCTCCGCACTTATCACTGCTTAGTAAATGTTCCCCTAAAACACCAGGGCTTTGGTGAATGATCTGTTATGTTTTGTATGTTCAGGTCCCTTTAAATTTTCATGATGTGTTTGTAATTACCTGGTGGGCGACTAATGATGTTGGTATAAGATCAAGCTACAGTTAAGTCTCTTGTCCCAGAAGATTTTCCTCCCTCCCTAGTTATGTTACTTGTTTGTGTGTTGATTGTGATAAAGTTCGGCAATTACTGTTATAAAGTGTGTGTTTTTTGTGGGAGGAGAGCTCTATTTATACGTTTTAGATTGCCTGTCCTGCTGGGTACGGTGACATCACCCTTCTGGATGGGTCCAACGTTAAAGTTAAGAGACAGTTGTACACTAGCCAGTGTTATTGATTTGAATGTGAGTTTGAATTGCTGTCCTCTTACGCCACCAAACTTACTTATACCTTTCTCCTCCTAGTAATGATCAATAAACATTTGACATTCTTTTAATTCCAGCATTGTTGTCTGTTGTTATTTCGTTATTACGTATAATTGCATTATTTTATGTTTTGAAAAATGAGTTTCATGAGACATTAGCCATTAGGGCATTTGATAACACAGACACCAGAAGTGGAGATAAAGGTCACAGCATTTATTTATAAAATCAAAGGCTAAAGAAACTGGGTGGCAAACAGAGCATTGCATTCACGTCTCTAGCCAAACGTACCAGCGGCTACACAATACATTTTGCTGTGTTTTCGATGTAACTGTCCTGGTCAGAGTTACAGTATTTTGGGAATACTGAGTTATAGGAAAATGTCCTACAAAAATTAGCTTCAGCGTCAAGTTAAAGAGATATAATATAACACCTGTTGCCAGAGGCGTAACAAGGTTCCTTGGAGCCCAGGGCAAGATAATGAATGGTGCTCCCCCCCCTCCCCCCAAAAAAAAAAGAGTCATAAAATATGTTATGTACGAGCGCCGTTGGCGCGCCCAAAAATGGCCATGGTCACGCTCCAGAGTGGGCGTGGCCACTGAAAATGGAGCATGACGACATGACATGCCACCTGTTTCACGTCACAATGGAAACATTGGGGGTCATTCCGAGTTGTTCGCTCGCAAGCGGATTTTAGCAGATTTGCTCATGCTAAGCCGCCGCCTACTGGGAGTGAATCTTAGCATCTTAAAATTGCGAACGATGTATTCGCAATATTGCGATTACACACCTCGTAGCAGTTTCTGAGTAGCTTCAGACTTACTCGGCATCAGCGATCAGTTCAGTGCTTGTCGTTCCTGGTTTGATGTCACAAACACACCCAGCGTTCGCCCAGACACTCCCCCGTTTCTCCGGCCACTCCTGCGTTTTTTCCGGAAACGGTAGCGTTTTTTCCCACACGCCCATAAAACGGCCTGTTTCCGCCCAGTAACACCCATTTCCTGTCAATCACATTACGATCGCCAGAACGATGAAAAAGCCGTGAGTAAAAATCCTAACTGCATAGCAAATTTACTTGGCGCAGTCGCAGTGCGGACATTGCGCATGCGCATTAAGCGGAAAATCGCTGTGATGCGAAGATTTTTACAGAGCGAACAACTCGGAATGACCCCCACTCTTTTCAATTGCACACGCACCTTACCTGTATGATGGTTTCTCACAATGCGGAACCTCTGGAGAAATGTATCCTCCAAGGCAGACGGCGTCTCCAGTTGGTATTCACTATTCATGTAGGTGATCACATCGTCCAGAAGATGCCTGGTTGTGTAGGAATATTAACAAGGTCAGCATCATACAACAGCGGTTCAACCAGACTCACATCCTGCCCCCTGCGTCTCCCAGCCACACCATCTCCCCGCTGCATCTCTCAGCCCCACCATCTCCAACCTTTGTCTCTCAGCCACACCATCTCCCCCTGGGTCTCTCAGCCCCACCATCTCCCGCCTTTTTCTCTCAGCCATACCATCACCTCCCCGTGCATCGTCACTCTGCACATCATCACCCACCCTGTGCAGTCACTCAGCACACCACCATCTCCCCATGCGACATCTCACAGTACACCCTCACCTCCCCCTGCGTCGTCACTCAGCACACCATCACCTCCCCCTGTGTCGTCACTCAGCACACCATCACCTCCCCACGCATCATCACTCAGCACACCATCACCTCCCCCTGCGTCGTCACTCAGCACACCATCACCTTTCCATGCATCATCACTCAGCACACCATCATCTCCCCCTGTGTCATCTCCCAGCACACCATCATCTCCCCACTGCGTTGTCTCTCAGCACACCATCTCCTGCGAGGCTATGCCCCCAAGTTTGTATGATAGATAAATACATACATATATACATCACACCACACACACATGATACATACATCACACACACACATGATACATACATGAGGCACACACATGAGACAGACCTAGGCTGGTGATGAGGCCCTGGGCCACGCTGGTGTCCTCTCCGTATGTTGCATTGAAGAAGGCAGTGACCACCTCCAGCTTTACCAGCCGGAGAGCCAGGCCTCCAGAAAGCGGGGTTCATTCCCCAGCAGTAGGGCCACCATGTCTCAGGGCTGAGGTCGGTCGTGGAGAGCGCCACCGCAGCCCAGCTGCCAGTAAGCCAGGCTCTGCTCCGGAAGGAAGACGGCTGCGGAACTACACCTGGAAGAGCACGGGGAAGGGAGAGCACCACCTGCTCCATCCGGTACCGCACACTTTGCTTCAGTCTGGAGGCCCACGCACTAGGAGTGAGAGGGAGGGAGTTCACTGGGGCACACATACCTGCCCTGCGGTCTGAGCCCCGCTGATGTTGCAGCGTTCTCCAGCTGCCGCTCCTGGAACAGAGACTACCGACCAATGCTGGGCAGGAAGAGCGGGCGGCCAGCCCCACTGCCTGCAGCAGCCACTGGCTCTTCTCCTTCCGCCACATGTGAAGCCCATGCCCGGCTGCTCCCACGTATCGCTCTGCTCTCCGCAGCAGCACGCCTCAGAGCCAGGAGACCCAACGGCGGCGCCCGGGAGAGCGGCAGGGACTCACTTTAACGATGCCAGCATCATGTGGTAATCTCCTCTCCAGCCTGTGGAGATCGGGGCTTGCTGCAGGGTAGGGGGTTACTTTGGTAAGGTGGTTGGTGGCGCCCTCCTCTACCGGGTCTGACAGGGTGCCCAGGGCATGTGCCCTGCTCTCCCCGTGCTAGTTACACCTCTGCCTGTTGCCTGAAACAAAAAAAGGGGGGGGCGTGACTTCATGGGAATGCCGCAGCTGCAAGCCATGCCCACATTTTAGTCACTGTGGGGGTATGCCCAGTACTCTGTGAGCTGCTAGCCATGTCTCCAGTCCTTCTGTCTCTCGTGAATAGATGCTGTGCGCATATCATTTATTCACTGTTTCTCTGCCTCCCCCAAATCCCCCCCCCCCCCACACACACACACACACACTGCAGGACACTGCGGCCCGTGGGTGAGACAGTGGGACAGTGCCCAATAAACGGGACTGTCCCGTGAAAATCGGGACAGTTGAGAGGTATGACATAGCAACTAATCAGATTCTACTTAACATTTATCTAGCACCTTCTAGAAAGTAATAGCTAGAATGTGATTGGTTGCAATGGGCAACATCTCCACTTCTACAAACCCACACTTTAGTAAATATACCCCTAAGAGCCCTATTTAACAATGAGACATAATTCCTTTAGCACTCACTAACAAAGATGCTGTAAACTAAAGGCCCTTACACACTGGCCGATATATCGGCCGTTCTCTTGAACGGCCGATATATATCGCGGGTCCGTCGGACAGTGTGTACGGCCAATATGTCTGTGAACTCCGTCGTTCACAGACGTATCGCGTCGGCCCCGCAGCACAGCCGACGGCCAATATATCTACCGATATATTGGCGCGTCGCTGTGTATGTACAGGCGGTCGGCCGACCGCCCGTACACATGCTGCGGCGGCCGGCGGTGATTGACAGCTGAACTGGGCGGGCGTGTGTACACGCCCGCCCAGTTCATGATGTCAGTCCCCGATGGATCGGGCAGTGTGTATGCACAGCACACTGCCCGATCCATCCATAGATATATCTGTCGATCAATTGATCGGCAGATATATCTTCCAGTGTGTACCCACCATAAGATTACTACTGTTTGTCACTGTATCACTTATGTCATCAATAGATGATGAGAGTGATATGGTCTCCATACTGGCCATTGCGGTTGTGCATGAACAGGACACAGAAGTCCTTCACTGGCAGAGGATGCTGCCGACGAGGAGGGTGTCCCTGGGCTTCGATGGTGATGTAAGTAATGTTAAATACCAACGACATATTTGTTAGTATCACTGTGATACTAAACAAAATATGCTGCTGGTAATAAACATTGTTATTAAATGGGGCCCTTACGTTGGTGAAAATACATTTATACTATTACACTGTATGAAAATTGGGTAGATTTTCTGCACTTATTGAACCACAAATCCCAGCAAAGTCAGATGACTAGATGTGAGTTTCTTCACTAATAAATGTCTACATATAATTCGGTATCCGTTTGGCAGGTCAACCCTACTTAGGTTGACAGTCACTAGGTCAACCACTATTGGTCGACATGGACAAATGGTCGACACATGAAAATGGTCGACACATGAAAAGGTCGAGATGACTTTTAAAAAAAAAAAAGATTTTTAACGTTTTCATACTTTACCTTCCACGTGGACTACGACTGGGAATAGTAACCTGTACTGAGTGCAGCAAGACACCTTACCCGCAGCATGGCGAGCGAAGCGAGCCATGCAAGGGGACGCGGTACACTAATTGGGGTTCCTGGTCATGTTACGGAAAAAATGACACCAAAACAGTTAAAAAATCCATGTCGACCATTTCATGTGTCAACCTGTCATGTGTCGACCATTTTAATGTGTCGACTATGTGTCCATGTTGACCATGTCAATGTCGACCAATAGTGGTCGACCTAATGATTGTCGACCTTAACATGGTCGACCATTCATACCAGAACCATATAATTCACATATATATTTATTTTGTGAAATAAAGACAGTTGCTCATTTGGCTCACCCCCGCTAAGATTAGCTGAAGGCTGCATAAGCCTGAGGCCATATAAGAGCCCAACTTTTGGTGATTGGTTGTTTTATGACTAAGCAGTTGCTAGGCAGATCATGTTTCCGGTGTTTTTTTTCCTATAGGATCAGAGGGTTGTCCATCAAGATTTAAGGGGTTGGTCTCAGGATAGTATATAGGGCAGGGTCATGTGCCTCAGATTTCCTCTTGCCATTTATTGTGTGGACCTGGAAGGCTGAGTAATTGTTTTATCAGATAAGTGCCATTTGTGGTTTTAGTTTTTCTGTTCTTTCTTCTCCTGCATTTGTATTGTGCAGTTTTGCATTGCACCCCCTCCCCCTGTTTGCTCAAACCATTTGCTTCCCCCTTTTGTCTCCCCCACCTCCGGCATGCCACGGCCCCGCAGGTCCGCTCCCCCCTCCCGGCGCCTCTGCGATGCCTCATGTGCCCAGCGCTCCCATTCCCCGAGCGCAGCCTCCCCCCAGGTTGGTCCCTGCGACTATGGGATCGCGGCGGGGTCGGGCCGCTGCGGCCCGCGCCGCTGCTGCTGCTGCTTCCGCTCGTCCGGCTGGGGAACGCGCTGCCCCGGCCGTGACGGGTGAGGTCTCTGCTGGGCTTCGGGCGCGGACGGCCCCGGGGAGCGGTGTTCGCCTGGCGACTCCCTCGCCCGGCGTCTTCCAGCGCCTCCCCCTTCTCTTCCCTGCGGGCGGCTCCGGCCGGCGGCGCTGGCGCCCATGTGGCGCCCGGCGTTCGCGGGCGGGCTGCGAGGAGGGAGGGGGGGCAGCCACCGCTGGGAGTCAGTGTGAATATGGGGCAACAGGTTTTTCCTGTGCCCCTTCTTGAGTTAATGGGGTCCGGTTTTTCAGGACCCCCCCTGGCGGGGGGCCTTTTCGCCCAGCGGATATAGTGGGTGCTGGTGCGGATGGGGTGGGCAGCGGCACTGTCAGGGGTATTGCTGCCTCGTCTGCGCCGCCAGTTAGGGGGTCCCCGGCGGGGGCTCTTACGCACGGCCCCCATTCCCCCGCTGCGTTCCACTTTCCCGGCCCTCCTCCGGCCTTTGCTGCGCCTGGGGGGTTAACCAGGGGTCAGTGGTTCCCCGGTGGCCTCTCCTGGCCCGTCGCGCAGGCGTTCCCTGCAACCTCGTGGGCGATGTCCGCTTGGCCCCCAGTTTCCTCCGTGCCGCATTTGGCGACAGGTTTCTCTAATTCGGTCGCTGGGGTCCGGCCCACGTGGTCAGTCAGCTGCCCCAGGGTTGCACTTCTGCCCCCAGCGTTTTCGGGCCCGTATCTCGGGCCTTCCCCGGCCGCTCCGGCCTCATTGGCCCAGTTTTGGCACCCGCCCCCCTCCCCCGCTCAGTTGCCCCCCGTTTCAGCAGTGTTTCCTGGGTTGACTGGCTACATCCCCTCGCCCACATGGCTGCCTGCGTACTACAGCGGGTTTGCGCCGGCGGTCGGTCCGACCATCTCCCACGGCGGTCCTTTCCCCTCAGCGGGTTGCCCCTCCCGCCGCTGCCCCCTGCCCACCCGCCATCGAGCGAGGCTGCTGTGCCCCCGCCTGTTTCCCCCATTGCTGTTGATGCGCAGGTTTCTCCTGCACCTGTTGTCCCTTATGTTTCCTCCGCTCAGATGATGGCGAGTTCGGGGATTTCATCACGGAGGGGCCGGAGCTCGGGGAGAGTTGTGGCCGCGGCACCGACGGGAGATGTTCCGCCCCAGCCGGAGGCGGGTGAAGCGGATGACGCTGTTACGGGTCCTTCAGGAGCTGGTGAGCATGCTATTCCTTCTCATTGTTATTCTAGCACTTCTTCCACCTCTTCTAGTAGTGTTTCTTCAGGTTCTCCTCTGCGCCCATGTAAACTGGCTAGGCTTATTGCGCGGCGCGTGGCTAAGGTTCCCTCTGATCCCACCAGTTATACGGAAATGGTGCATTGCGCCAATACGGCCGTTACGCGGGGGGTTCGCAAACGGTTGCGGGAGAAAATCAGGAAAGGGAAGTACGTTGACGTCTTCACCCTTACGGAGGAGATGACGCAGCTAAGAAAACAGGGGGCATTGGGGAACATGCTTTCCGTACTTTTCACCAGTGGTTGCGGGGTTTCTCGGTTTTCACGGCTGCTATACCGAATCGCGGCCCGCAGAGTATCCCAACTTGGTTACATATCTCTTTCTGGTGCATGACATGTACTTGAGGTCCAAGGGCTCCGCTTGGCGAGATTGCGACGGGAAATTCCGTCGTACTCAGGATGGCAACCCCATTCTGCCCGCGGGTTTCAAGGATGTCGAGGTTTGGTTGGAGGTCACGCAGCAGGTCAAGCCCACTGCGGACGCCGCGGTCAAGAAGCCCATGGTGTCCGGTGTTTCGGATTCCCGCTCCTCGGAGAAAGGCAAGTGTTTTGCCTACAACGAAGGGAAATGCACTAGGGGCGTAAATTTTCGTTTTCGCCACTCGTGCAAGTTGTGCGGGGCCGGTCACCCGGCAAGGGACTGCACCTCGGTGGCGAGTGGTAAGCCCTCCGCTCCTGCCGAGGCCGGGGGAGTTGGTAAGTAAAGCTCCCTCCCCTATTCGGGTTCCCGAATTGCGCCGCTGGCTTAGTTTATACCCCGACAAGTCGGCAGCATTATTCCTTTTGTAGGGTTTTAGTCATGGTTTTCGCCTGCCCATTTCGGATTCGGTGCACGTGGTGACGCGCCGGAATTTGAAGTCGGCTCGCGAATTCCCGCACGTGGTCCGGCGGAAAGAGGACGCGGAGAACGGCTTGGGGCGCATGTGTGGGCCCTACGCCTTTCCCCCTCTGCCCTCCTTGTGCATCTCCCCAGTGGGGGTGGTGCCCAAGACGGCCCCGGGTAAGTTCCGCCTGATACAGCACTTGTCGCATCCTCCTGGCGTTTCGGTTAATGACTCCATTCCCGAGGCCGTGTGCAGGGTGCGTTATCAGTCTTTTGATGAGGCTCTGCGCTTGGTTCGGGACTGTGGTCCGGGGGGCCTGTTGGCAAAATTAGACGTGGAATCGGCTTTTCGGCTCCTTCCCCGGCACCCTGAGTCCCTGTGGTTTCTGGGTTTCAAATTGGGGGCAGAGTTTTATGTGGATCGGTGTCTCCCCATGGGCTGTTCAGGCTCCTGCGCCTATTTTGAGAGATTTAGCACTTTTTTGCATTGGTGCGTCCAGGCCGCCTCCGGTCACCCCGGGGTGGCTCACTAACTGGACGATTTTCTCTTTATGGGCCCAGGGGGTATTTCGGTCTGTGGCGATATTCTGTCGGTTGCCAGGTCCTTGTTCGAAAGTTTGGGGGTTCCCGACGCATCGGACAAGTGGGAGGGCCCCTGCAGTTGTCTTAGCTATTTGAGAATTGAAATAGACACAGTGGCAGGTTGCTGTCGCCTTCCTGATGATAAAGTGCGTAAGCTTTTGGGTTTAATTCACGATTGTTTGGGCAGGCGCAGGGTTCGGCTTAAGCAGGTACAGTCGTTGCTGGGTTCCTTCAACTTTGCTTGCCGGATTAGCCCCATGAGTAGGGTTTTCGGTCGCAAACTTGAACGGGCCACGGCGGGTACAGTCAGGCAGCATCACACCGTGTACCTCTCCCGCGAGATCAGGGATGATTTGCGAGTTTGGGCTTCTTCTCGGGTGTCCTTCAACAGGGCGGTTTTGTGGCCTCCCCCTTGTTGTTCCAACGGTTGGCTCCAGTTGTTCACTGATGCTTTAGGCAGTCAGGACTTTGGGGCATTTTTTGCCGGGTCGTGGTGCGCTGCTGCTTGGCCGTCCTCTTGGGTGGCACGGGGTTTCACCAAGAACCTCCTTGCTGGAGTTGTTCCCGATCATAGTTGTCCTGGAGTTGTGGGCCTGCCAGTTCTCGAATCGGGACATCTCGTTCCGTTGCGACAACTTGGGAGTGGTGCACGCTATCAATAATCAGCGTTCTTCTTCTCCACATGCTATGCGGCTTTTGCGTCATCTGGTGCTGGTTTGTTTGCGGTGCAATATTCATTTCAGGGCCCGTCACGTTCCCGGTATCGACAACGGAATTGCGGATGCGTTGTCTCGGTTCCAGTTTGATAAATTCCGGGCGTTGGTTCCGGGAGCGGCGGCGGAGGGTTTACCGTGCCCGCCTTCTGTCTGGCGGATTGTCGAGTCGGGTTAGCTGCTCTGGCCAGGTGTGCGTTGGCTCCTTCCACGCTCAGGGCGTATGATGCGGCCTGGCGTGATTGGTCGGCCTTTCAAAGTAGGTACGGTGTGGCAGGTGAGTCCCCGGCTGACGTTTTGATAGCCTTTGTTTGGGAACATTATCAAAGGGGTAGACCGGCCATGTCTTCTGCCCTTGCGGGCATTACTTTTCACGCTCGGCTCCGCGGGATGACGGACCCCCGGGTCTTTTGTCCTTTCCAGAGCACTTAAAGGATGGGCTAGGATGCGACCGGCGCCCGCGGACTCCCGTAGACCCGTGACGTTGCTGCGTGTGCTGCCTCAAATTGCGACCTCGGAGTTCGAGGTGGCTCTCTTTAGTAGTGATGAGCGGGTTCGGTTCCTCGGAATCCGAACCCGCCCGAACTTCACCTTTTTTTACACGGGTCCGAGCGACTCGGATCCTCCCGCCTTGCTCGGTTAACCCGAGCGCGCCCGAACGTCATCATCCCGCTGTCGGATTCTCGCGAGGCTCGGATTCTATCGCGAGACTCGGATTCTATATAAGGAGCCGCGCGTCGCCGCCATTTTCACACGTGCATTGAGATTGATAGGGAGAGGACGTGGCTGGCATCCTCTCCGTTTAGAATAGATAGAGAGTGAGACACTTGATTTACTGGAGCATTAGGAGGAGTACTCAGAGAGTGCAGAGTTTTGCTGATAGTTATACTAGTGACTGACCACCAGTGCAGTTTTATTTATTTTTATTATTTAATATAATCCGTTCTCTGCCTGAAAAAAACGATACACAGTCACATACCATATCTGTGCTCAGCCTCAGTGTGCTGCATCATCTATGTATATCTGACTGTGCTGAGTGCTCACTGCTCACACAGCTTAATTGTGGGGGAGACTGGGGAGCAGTTATAGCAGGAGTACATATTTAACAGTGCACACTTTTGCTGCCAGAGTGCCACTGCCAGAGTGACTGACCAGTGACCACTGACCACCAGTATATTATGATTGTCTGCCTGAAAAAGTTAAACACTCGTCGTGTGGTGTTTTTATTCTATAAACGCATTCTGCTGACAGTGTCCAGCAGGTCCGTCATTATATAATATATACCTGTCCTGCAGTAGTGATATATATATATTTTTTATATCATTATCATCCAGTCTATACTAGCAGCAGACGCAGTACGGTAGTCCACGGCTGTAGCTACCTCTGTGTCGGCAGTCGCTCGTCCATCCATAATTGTATACCTACCTGTGGTGTTTTTTTTTTTTTTCTATCTTCTTCATACTAGTAGTTTACTTTAGGAGTCTGCAGTGCTGACAGTGTCCAGCAGGTCCGTCATTATATAATATATACCTGTCCTGCAGTAGTGATATATATATATTTTTTATATCATTATCATCCAGTCTATACTAGCAGCAGACGCAGTACGGTAGTCCACGGCTGTAGCTACCTCTGTGTCGGCAGTCGCTCGTCCATCCATAATTGTATACCTACCTGTGGTGGGTTTTTTTTTTCTATCTTCTTCATACTAGTAGTTTACTTTAGAAATGTCTGCAGTGCTGACAGTGTCCAGCAGGTCCGTCATTATAAAATATATACCTGTCCTGCAGTAGTGATATATATATATTTTTTATATCATTATCATCCAGTCTATACTAGCAGCAGACGCAGTACGGTAGTCCACGGCTGTAGCTACCTCTGTGTCGGCAGTCGCTCGTCATCCATAAGTATACTAGTATCCATCCATCTCCATTGTTTACCTGAGGTGCCTTTTAGTTGTGCCTATTAAAATATGGAGAACAAAAATGTTGAGGTTCCAAAAATAGGGAAAGATCAAGATCGACTTCCACCTCGTGCTGAAGCTGCTGCCACTAGTCATGGCCGAGACGATGAAATGCCATCAACGTCGTCTGCCAAGGCCGATGCCCAATGTCATAGTACAGAGCATGTCAAATCCAAAACACCAAATATCAGTAAAAAAAGGACTCAAAAATCTAAAATAAAATTGTCGTCGGAGAAGCGTAAACTTGCCAATATGCCATTTACCACACGGAGTGGCAAGGAACGGCTGAGGCACTGGCCTATGTTCATGGCTAGTGGTTCAGCTTCACATGAGGATGGAAGCACTCAGCCTCTCGCTAGAAAAATGAAAAGACTCAAGCTGGCAAAAGCACAGCAAAGAACTGTGCGTTCTTCGAAATCCCAAATCCACAAGGAGAGTCCAATTGTGTCGGTTGCGATGCCTGACCTTCCCAACACTGTACGTGAAGAGCATGCGCCTTCCACCATTTGCACGCCCCCTGCAAGTGCTGGAAGGAGCACCCGCAGTCCAGTTCCTGATAGTCAGATTGAAGATGTCAGTGTTGAAGTACACCAGGATGAGGAGGATATGGGTGTTGCTGGCGCTGGGGAGGAAATTGACCAGGAGGATTCTGATGGTGAGGTGGTTTGTTTAAGTCAGGCACCCGGGGAGACACCTGTTGTCCGTGGGAGGAATATGGCCATTGACATGCCTGGTAAAAATACCCAAAAAATCAGCTCTTCAGTGTGGAAGTATTTCAACAGAAATGCGGACAACATTTGTCAAGCCGTGTGTTGCCTTTGTCAAGCTGTAATAAGTAGGGGTAAGGACGTTAACCACCTCGGAACATCCTCCCTTATACGTCACCTGCAGCGCATTCATCATAAGTCAGTGACAAGTTCAAAAACTTTGGGCGACAGCGGAAGCAGTCCACTGACCAGTAAATCCCTTCCTCTTGTAACCAAGCTCACGCAAACCACCCCACCAACTCCCTCAGTGTCAATTTCCTCCTTCCCCAGGAATGCCAATAGTCCTGCAGGCCATGTCACTGGCAATTCTGACGAGTCCTCTCCTGCCTGGGATTCCTCCGATGCATCCTTGCGTGTAACGCCTACTGCTGCTGGCGCTGCTGTTGTTGCTGCTGGGAGTCGATGGTCATCCCAGAGGGGAAGTCGTAAGACCACTTTTACTACTTCCACCAAGCAATTGACTGTCCAACAGTCCTTTGCGAGGAAGATGAAATATCACAGCAGTCATCCTGCTGCAAAGCGGATAACTGAGGCCTTGGCATCCTGGGCGGTGAGAAACGTGGTTCCGGTATCCATCATTACTGCAGAGCCAACTAGAGACTTGTTGGAGGTACTGTGTCCCCGGTACCAAATACCATCTAGGTTCCATTTCTCTAGGCAGGCGATACCGAAAATGTACACAGACCTCAGAAAAAGACTCACCAGTGTCCTAAAAAATGCAGTTGTACCCAATGTCCACTTAACCACGGACATGTGGACAAGTGGTGCAGGGCAGGCTCAGGACTATATGACTGTGACAGCCCACTGGGTAGATGTATGGACTCCCACCGCAAGAACAGCAGCGGCGGCACCAGTAGCAGCATCTCGCAAACGCCAATTCTTTCCTAGGCAGGCTACGCTTTGTATCACCGCTTTCCAGAATACGCACACAGCTGAAAACCTCTTACGGCAACTGAGGAAGATCATCGCGGAATGGCTTACCCCAATTGGACTCTCCTGTGGATTTGTGGCATCGGACAACGCCAGCAATATTGTGTGTGCATTAAATCTGGGCAAATTCCAGCACGTCCCATGTTTTGCACATACCTTGAATTTGGTGGTGCAGAATTATTTAAAAAACGACAGGGGCGTGCAAGAGATGCTGTCGGTGGCCAGAAGAATTGCGGGACACTTTCGGCGTACAGGCACCACGTACAGAAGACTGGAGCACCACCAAAAACGCCTGAACCTGCCTGCCATCATCTGAAGCAAGAAGTGGTAACGAGGTAGAATTCAACCCTCTATATGCTTCAGAGGTTGGAGGAGCAGCAAAAGGCCATTCAAGCCTATACAACTGAGCACGATATAGGAGGTGGAATGCACCTGTCTCAAGCGCAGTGGAGAATGATTTCAACGTTGTGCAAGGTTCTGCAACCTTTTGAACTTGCCACACGTGAAGTCAGTTCAGACACTGCCAGCCTGAGTCAGGTCATTCCCCTCATCAGGCTTTTGCAGAAGAAGCTGGAGACATTGAAGGAGGAGCTAACACAGAGCGATTCCGCTAGGCATGTGGGACTTGTGTATGGAGCCCTTAATTCGCTTAACAAGGATTCACGGGTGGTCAATCTGTTGAAATCGGAGCACTACATTTTGGCCACTGTGCTCGATCCTAGATTTAAAACCTACCTTGGATCTCTCTTTCCGGCAGACACAAGTCTGCTGGGGTTCAAAGAACTGCTGGTGAGAAAATTGTCAAGTCAAGCGGAACGCGACCTGTCAACATCTCCTCCTTCACATTCTCCCGCAACTGGGGGTGCGAGGAAAAGGCTCAGAATTCCGAGCCCACCCGCTGGCGGTGATGCAGGGCAGACTGGAGCGACTGCTGATGCTGACATCTGGTCCGGACTGAAGGACCTGACAACGATTACGGACATGTCGTCTACTGTCACTGCATATGATTCTCTCCCGATTGAAAGAATGGTGGAGGATTATATGAGTGACCGCATCCAAGTAGGCACGTCAGACAGTCCGTACTTATACTGGCAGGAAAAAGAGGCAATTTGGAAGCCCTTGCACAAACTGGCTTTATTCTACCTAAGTTGCCCTCCCTCCAGTGTGTACTCCGAAAGAGTGTTTAGTGCCGCCGCTCACCTTGTCAGCAATCGGCGTACGAGGTTACATCCAGAAAATGTGGAGAAGATGATGTTCATTAAAATGAATTATAATCAATTCCTCCGTGGAGACATTCACCAGCAGTAATTGCCTCCACAAAGTACACAGGGAGCTGAGATGGTGGATTCCAGTGGGGACGAATTGATAATCTGTGAGGAGGGGGATGTACACGGTGATATATCGGAGGATGATGATGAGGTGGACATCTTGCCTCTGTAGAGCCAGTTTGTGCAAGGAGAGATTAATTGCTTCTTTTTTGGTGGGGGTCCAAACCAACCCGTCATTTCAGTCACAGTCGTGTGGCAGACCCTGTCACTGAAATGATGGGTTGGTTAAAGTGTGCATGTCCTGTTTATACAACATAAGGGTGGGTGGGAGGACAATTCCATCTTGCACCTCTTTTTTCTTTCATTTTTCTTTGCGTCATGTGCTGTTTGGGGAGTATTTTTTTGAAGGGCCATCCTGCGTGATACTGCAGTGCCACTCCTAGATGGGCCAGGTGTTTGTGTCGGCCACTTGGGTCGCTTATCTTACTCACACACCTACCTCATTGCGCCTCTTTTTTTCTTTGCGTCATGTGCTGTTTGGGGGGTGTTTTTTGGAAGGGCCATCCTGCGTGACACTGCAGTGCCACTCCTAGATGGGCCAGGTGTTTGTGTCGGCCACTAGGGTCGCTTATCTTAGTCACACAGCTACCTCATTGCACATCTTTTTTTTCTTCTTTGCGTCATGTGCTGTTTGGGGAGTAGTTTTTTGAAGGGCCATCCTGCGTGACACTGCAGTGACACTCCTAGATGGGCCAGGTGTTTGTGTTGGCCACTTGGGTCGCTTATCTTAGTCACACAGCTACCTCATTGCGCCTCTTTTTTTCTTTGCGTCATGTGCTGTTTGGGGGGTGTTTTTTGGAAGGGCCATCCTGCGTGACACTGCAGTGCCACTCCTAGATGGGCCAGGTGTTTGTGTCGGCCACTTGGGTCGCTTATCTTAGTCACACAGCTACCTCATTGCGCCTCTTTTTTTCTTTGCGTCATGTGCTGTTTGGGGGGTGTTTTTTGGAAGGGCCATCCTGCGTGACACTGCAGTGCCACTCCTAGATGGGCCAGGTGTTTGTGTCGGCCACTTGGGTCGCTTATCTTAGTCACACAGCTACCTCATTGCGCCTCTTTTTTTCTTTGCGTCATGTGCTGTTTGGGGGGTGTTTTTTGGAAGGGCCATCCTGCGTGACACTGCAGTGCCACTCCTAGATGGGCCAGGTGTTTGTGTCGGCCACTAGGGTCGCTTATCTTAGTCACACAGCTACCTCATTGCGCCTCTTTTTTTCTTTGCGTCATGTGCTGTTTGGGGGGTGTTTTTTGGAAGGGCCATCCTGCGTGACACTGCAGTGCCACTCCTAGATGGGCCAGGTGTTTGTGTCGGCCACTTGGGTCGCTTAGCTTACTCACACAGCTACCTCATTGCGCCTCTTTTTTTTCTTCTTTGCGTCATGTGCTGTTTGGGGAGTAGTTTTTTGAAGGGCCATCCTGCGTGACACTGCAGTGCCACTCCTAGATGGGCCAGGTGTTTGTGTCGGCCACTTGGGTCGCTGAGCTTAGTCATCCAGCGACCTCGGTGCAAATTTTAGGACTAAAAATAATATTGTGAGGTGTGAGGTGTTCAGAATAGACTGAAAATGAGTGGAAATTATGGTTATTGAGGTTAATAATACTTTGGGATCAAAATGACCCCCAAATTCTATGATTTAAGCTGTTTTTTAGGGTTTTTTGAAAAAAACACCCGAATCCAAAACACACCCGAATCCGACAAAAAAAATTCGGTGAGGTTTTGCCAAAACGTGTTCGAACCCAAAACACGGCCGCGGAACCGAACCCAAAACAAAAACACAAAACCCGAAAAATTTCCGGTGCTCATCACTACTATTTAGATGTACTTTTGCCCTGGCTTTCTTTGGGGCTTTCAGAGTGAGTAAGTTAGTGGCGTGCAGTAAGGCATCTCGTGAGTCCGGTATGCTTTACGGGAATGTGCGCCTGCAGGATGGCCTGTTGCTCTGTAGGATTGTGCGGTCCAAGACAGATCAAACAGGTCGGGGTCGCTGGGTGTCCTTGGAGGCCCAGGAGGAAGCGAGTGTTTGCCCGCTACGGTTGGCGCAGGGGTATCTCCAATTGAGGCCTTCGGGGGGCGACCAGTTGCTGGTGCACACGCACGCTGGCCTCGCTGACGAAGTTTCAATTTGCTGCAGTGTTTAGGAAATGTTTGAAGGCGCTAGGCTTGCGCGGGGCGGACTTCGGTACCCATTCCTTTCGGATTGGGGCGGCTACCCATGCAGTGGCTACGGGCTCATACCCGGCGGCTATTCGGGAGCTGGGCCGTTGGAAGTCTGCCTCCTATAAGTCCTATGTCCGTTTTGATAAGATTTAGGTGCGCCTGTTGCGCTATCCCAAAAACTTGTTTACTCGTCGGTTTTTGAACGCTTACCGTTCAGGAATCGAGGGTGTGAAGTGAATTTTTACATTTTCCTCCGAGGGGGCCTAATTTCAATTGGCTGTTCTCTTAAGGTCCACGGGAGGTTTTTTGAGCAATGATTTGGGCCGAGTTAAGGGCATAGATTCAATTTTGTCCATTAAGGCGGATTTGGTGGCGATTCGTTGTCACTGGCCGGGAGTCCGTATTGCGTGGTCGGAGATAGTTCCGCGTTTTCATTGGCGTGGTGCGGTGCGTTTCTCGGCTCTGTAGAAGGCTCGCAAGAAGGTGAATTTGGCGGTGTCTCTGTTTGTTAGGGCTATAGGTGGAGTAGCTGTCAGGCATCCTTTACTTGTGCTGCGTGATCGGCAGTTCTACAAGGAGGATGGGGTTCATCTTTCTCCGGACGTAGTGCAGGTTTTCCTGGAGGATGTTTTTGGTCCTTTTCGTTAGGGCTCTTTAGTTTGTTCTTAGTTTGTTCTTATTTGTTTGTTCGGATGGCGGTGGCGGTTTTGTACACCTTTGGTGGCGGGAAGTCGCTACCAACCAGCAGTCAAACAGGCATAAGTGGTCATTGTGGGGCACCCTCTTTAGAAGGACGGCAGGTGTGTCCTTCTCTTGCGGTTGGACATTTAGACGTTCCCCTGCGGGAACCGAACGTTTGCCAAAGAAAAGAGTGGTGAGGCCAGCACAATGTGGGTTATGCAGGAAGGAGGCGGGGTTTGGGTACTCCCCTCCTTGGTTTGTGGTTTTCATCTAAGTGACTGGAGCTGGTGTCTGGTAGCGACTTTTCCTTTGCCATCCTCCAATCTAAATTTAACTTTACAATCTAAATTAATTCCAATTCAATTACAATTATAGTTTAAAGAGTTGGTCAGTGATCAATAAATATCGTCTGACCTTTAACTCCAGCTACCGTGTCCGTGTCTTTATTTCAGTGTGTGTGTCATTTTATTTTAGTGATAAGCTACCTTAAGAAAGGTTTATGTAATCACAATAAAGTTATGGGCGCCTTATATTCCAATTAATACAAGCTAGACTTCATTACGTGTGTTATTTTCTCCAAACATAACTTTAATGAACCAGATGGTCCTATTTCTGTTTTTTTAATCAAGTTCATGTGCTGGCAAAAAAAAAAAAAAAACACCCCTAAATATTAAAGATATTTACAGTAATTTACACATGGATTTTAATGGAAATGAAAAAGTTATATCAAATAAACCTCTGGCGGAAGATTGAAGGTTTTACTGTGAGACAATTCTGAAGGCTATGAATCTGAAAAGCTCACACGTAGCATTAATGTTCTGCACAAATGTGAGATAAAGTGGGAGCCATCTGTAGCTGTTATTGGAAATAGAGCTGCGGGAGAATTTTTTTTTTTATATTTTAAATATTTCCAGAATTTGTTTTCTGTGGTCTTATCATAAAAAGCTTGTATTACATTTAAAACCTGTCATTCCTCCCTGTCAATCTGCATCGGAAAATAAAATATCCAAAGGTAATGAGAAGAAGCGTAAGCTATTTAGAGATGAGCGGGTTCGGTTTCTTTGAATCCGAACCCGCACGAACTTCACTTTTTTTTTCACGGGTCCGAGCGACTCGGATCTTCCCGCCTTGCTCGGTTAACCCGAGCGCGCCCGAACGTCATCATGACGCTGTCGGATTCTCGCGAGGCTCGGATTCTATATAAGGAGCCGCGCGTCGCCGCCATTTTCACACGTGCATTGAGATTGATAGGGAGAGGACGTGGCTGGCGTCCTCTCCATTTAGATTAGATTTAGAAGAGAGAGAGAGAGAGATTGCTGTGATACTGTAGATTAGAAGAGAGTGCAGACAGAGTTTAGTGACTGACGACCACAGTGACCAGTGACCACCAGAGACAGTGCAGTTGTTTGTTTTATTTAATATATCCGTTCTCTGCCTGAAAAAAACGATACACAGTCACACAGTGACTCAGTCTGTGTGCACTGCTCAGCCCAGTGTGCTGCACATCAATGTATTGTATATAAAGCTTATAATTGTGGGGGAGACTGGGGAGCACTGCAGGTTGTTATAGCAGGAGCCAGGAGTACATGATAAATAATATTATATTAAAATTAAACAGTGCACACTTTTGCTGCAGGAGTGCCACTGCCAGTGTGACTAGTGGTGACCAGTGCCTGACCACCAGTATATTAGTAGTATTGTATACTATCTCTTTATCAACCAGTCTATATTAGCAGCAGACACAGTACAGTGCGGTAGTTCACGGCTGTGGCTACCTCTGTGTCGGCACTCGGCAGGCAGTCCGTCCATCCATAATTGTATTATAATATATACCACCTAACCGTGGTTTTTTTTTCATTCTTTATACCGTCGTCATACTAGTTGTTACGAGTATACTACTATCTCTTTATCAACCAGTGTACAGTGCGGTAGTTCACGGCTGTGGCTACCTCTGTGTCGGCACTCGGCAGGCAGTCCGTCCAACCATAATTGTATTATATACCACCTAACCGTGGTTTTTTTTTCATTCTTTATACCGTCGTCATACTAGTTGTTACGAGTATACTACTATCTCTTTATCAACCAGTGTACAGTGCGGTAGTTCACGGCTGTGGCTACCTCTGTGTCGGCACTCGGCAGGCAGTCCGTCCATCCATAATTGTATTATAATATATACCACCTAACCGTGGTTTTTTTTTCATTCTTTATACCGTCGTCATACTAGTTGTTACGAGTATACTACTATCTCTTTATCAACCAGTGTACAGTGCGGTAGTTCACGGCTGTGGCTACCTCTGTGTCGGCACTCGGCAGGCAGTCCGTCCAACCATAATTGTATTATAATATATACCACCTAACCGTGGTTTTTTTTTCATTCTTTATACCGTCGTCATACTAGTTGTTACGAGTATACTACTATCTCTTTATCAACCAGTGTACAGTGCGGTAGTTCACGGCTGTGGCTACCTCTGTGTCGGCACTCGGCAGGCAGTCCGTCCAACCATAATTGTATTATAATATATACCACCTAACCGTGGTTTTTTTTTCATTCTTTATACCGTCGTCATACTAGTTGTTACGAGTATACTACTATCTCTTTATCAACCAGTGTACAGTGCGGTAGTTCACGGCTGTGGCTACCTCTGTGTCGGCACTCGGCAGGCAGTCCGTCCAACCATAATTGTATTATAATATATACCACCTAACCGTGGTTTTTTTTTCATTCTTTATACCGTCGTCATACTAGTTGTTACGAGTATACTACTATCTCTTTATCAACCAGTGTACAGTGCGGTAGTTCACGGCTGTGGCTACCTCTGTGTCGGCACTCGGCAGGCAGTCCGTCCAACCATAATTGTATTATAATATATACCACCTAACCGTGGTTTTTTTTTCATTCTTTATACCGTCGTCATACTAGTTGTTACGAGTATACTACTATCTCTTTATCAACCAGTGTACAGTGCGGTAGTTCACGGCTGTGGCTACCTCTGTGTCGGCACTCGGCAGGCAGTCCGTCCATCCATAATTGTATTATATACCACCTAACCGTGGTTTTTTTATACCACCTAACCGTGGCAGTCCGTCCATAATTGTATACTAGTATCCAATCCATCCATCTCCATTGTTTACCTGAGGTGCCTTTTAGTTCTGCCTATAAAATATGGAGAACAAAAAAGTTGAGGTTCCAAAATTAGGGAAAGATCAAGATCCACTTCCACCTCGTGCTGAAGCTGCTGCCACTAGTCATGGCCGAGACGATGAAATGCCAGCAACGTCGTCTGCCAAGGCCGATGCCCAATGTCATAGTACAGAGCATGTCAAATCCAAAACACCAAATATCAGTAAAAAGCCTCTTTTTTTTCTTTGCGTCATGTGCTGTTTGGGGAGGGTTTTTTGGAAGGGACATCCTGCGTGACACTGCAGTGCCACTCCTAGATGGGCCCGGTGTTTGTGTCGGCCACTAGGGTCGCTAATCTTACTCACACAGCTACCTCATTGCGCCTCTTTTTTTCTTTGCGTCATGTGCTGTTTGGGGAGGGTTTTTTGGAAGGGACATCCTGCGTGACACTGCAGTGCCACTCCTAGATGTGCCCGGTGTTTGTGTCGGCCACTAGGGTCGCTAATCTTACTCACACAGCTACCTCATTGCGCCTCTTTTTTTCTTTGCGTCATGTGCTGTTTGGGGAGGGTTTTTTGGAAGGGACATCCTGCGTGACACTGCAGTGCCACTCCTAGATGTGCCCGGTGTTTGTGTCGGCCACTAGGGTCGCTAATCTTACTCACACAGTCAGCTTCCTCATTGCGCCTCTTTTTTTCTTTGCGTCATGTGCTGTTTGGGGAGGGTTTTTTGGAAGGGCCATCCTGCGTGACACTGCAGTGCCACTCCTAGATGGGCCCGGTGTTTGTGTCGGCCACTAGGGTCGCTAATCTTACTCACACAGCTACCTCATTGCGCCTCTTTTTTTCTTTGCGTCATGTGCTGTTTGGGGAGGGTTTTTTGGAAGGGACATCCTGCGTGACACTGCAGTGCCACTCCTAGATGGGCCCGGTGTTTGTGTCGGCCACTAGGGTCGCTTATCTTACTCACACAGCGACCTCGGTGCAAATTTTAGGACTAAAAATAATATTGTGAGGTGTGAGGTATTCAGAATAGACTGAAAATGAGTGTAAATTATGGTTTTTGAGGTTAATAATACTTTGGGATCAAAATGACCCCCAAATTCTATGATTTAAGCTGTTTTTTAGTGTTTTTGGAAAAAAACACCCGAATCCAAAACACACCCGAATCCGACAAAAATAATTCGGTGAGGTTTTGCCAAAACGCGCTCGAACCCAAAACACGGCCGCGGAACCGAACCCAAAACCAAAACACAAAACCCGAAAAATTTCAGGCGCTCATCTCTAAAGCTATTTGACCAATTCCTGTGTACTGTGCTGCCACCATCTGGATGATGTGAGGAATGTACAACTTTTAAAATTAGGAACATTAATAATAATAACAAAATGACCTCGTTTACAAGCTCTGGTACCCTCTGACATTTCCTATCCTCACTTCCAACCCCCAGCATTTCCCAAAAGAGCATATACAGTAAGCTGAGATATTACTAAAAGAGCATTATTGCTCTAGCATTAAGTGCACTAGTATTCAGTGTTCTCCTACATAGAGTCGAGCCAGCAATTGTGTGTATAAAGCATAATTTCTGTAAGTTTAACCTATCAATATATACAAGGAACTAGGGACTAGAGATGAGCGCCGGAAATTTTTCGGGTTTTGTGTTTTGGTTTTGGGTTCGGTTCCGCGGCCGTGTTTTGGGTTCGACCGCGTTTTGGCAAAACCTCACCGAATTTTTTTTGTCGGATTCGGGTGTGTTTTGGATTCGGGTGTTTTTTTCAAAAAACCCTAAAAAACAGCTTAAATCATAGAATTTGGGGGTCATTTTGATCCCAAAGTATTATTAACCTCAAAAACCATAATTTACACTCATTTTCAGTCTATTCTGAATACCTCACACCTCACAATATTATTTTTAGTCCTAAAATTTGCACCGAGGTCGCTGTGTGAGTAAGATAAGCGACCCTAGTGGCCGACACAAACACCGGGCCCATCTAGGAGTGGCACTGCAGTGTCACGCAGGATGTCCCTTCCAAAAAACCCTCCCCAAACAGCACATGACGCAAAGAAAAAAAGAGGCGCAATGAGGTAGCTGTGTGAGTAAGATAAGCGACTCTAGTGGCCGACACAAACACCGGGCCCATCTAGGAGTGGCACTGCAGTGTCATGCAGGATGTCCCTTCCAAAAAACCCTCCCCAAACAGCACATGACGCAAAGAAAAAAAGAGGCGCAATGAGGTAGCTGACTGTGTGAGTAAGATAAGCGACCCTAGTGGCCGACACAAACACCGGGCCCATCTAGGAGTGGCACTGCAGTGTCATGCAGGATGGCCCTTCCAAAAAACACTCCCCAAACAGCACATGACGCAAAGAAAAAAAGAGGCGCAATGAGGTAGCTGACTGTGTGAGTAAGATAAGCGACCCTAGTGGCCGACACAAACACCGGGCCCATCTAGGAGTGGCACTGCAGTGTCACGCAGGATGGCCCTTCCAAAAAACACTCCCCAAACAGCACATGACGCAAAGAAAAATAAAAGAAAAAAGAGGTGCAAGATGGAAATGTCCTTGGGCCCTCCCACCCACCCTTATGTTGTATAAACAGGACATGCACACTTTAACCAACCCATCATTTCAGTGACAGGGTCTGCCACACGACTGTGACTGATATGACGGGTTGGTTTGGACCCCCCCCAAAAAAGAAGCAATTAATCTCTCCTTGCACAAACTGGCTCTACAGAGGCAAGATGTCCACCTCATCATCATCCTCCGATATATCACCGTGTACATCCCCCTCCTCACAGATTATCAATTCGTCCCCACTGGAATCCACCATCTCAGCTCCCTGTGTACTTTGTGGAGGCAATTGCTGCTGGTCAATGTCTCCGCGGAGGAATTGATTATAATTCATTTTAATGAACATCATCTTCTCCACATTTTCTGGATGTAACCTCGTACGCCGATTGCTGACAAGGTGAGCGGCGGCACTAAACACTCTTTCGGAGTACACACTTGTGGGAGGGCAACTTAGGTAGAATAAAGCCAGTTTGTGCAAGGGCCTCCAAATTGCCTCTTTTTCCTGCCAGTATAAGTACGGACTGTGTGACGTGCCTACTTGGATGCGGTCACTCATATAATCCTCCACCATTCTTTCAATGTTGAGAGAATCATATGCAGTGACAGTAGACGACATGTCCGTAATCGTTGTCAGGTCCTTCAGTCCGGACCAGATGTCAGCATCAGCAGTCGCTCCAGACTGCCCTGCATCACCGCCAGCGGGTGGGCTCGGAATTCTGAGCCTTTTCCTCGCACCCCCAGTTGCGGGAGAATGTGAAGGAGGAGATGTTGACAGGTCGCGTTCCGCTTGACTTGACAATTTTCTCACCAGCAGGTCTTTCAACCCCAGCAGACTTGTGTCTGCCGGAAAGAGAGATCCAAGGTAGGTTTTAAATCTAGGATCGAGCACGGTGGCCAAAATGTAGTGCTCTGATTTCAACAGATTGACTGTTATGATTCCCGTACTCCAGACCAGAGGAGATCGTATGGCTGAGGTCAGAGTACTGGGAAGATATGCTGGTTGTGGGAGCAGGAAAGCCTAGTAACCCCTGGCGCCCTAACTCCGTTGTCTCGCCCGTGTTATCAGAAATCCCCTGCGAGACTATGGTTGCTTGAGCCCATGGCAGCCGCGTTCGAAGGGCGGATTATGTCTGCCCAACCCCGATGCCCCCTCAGGTCTTAATGGGAGACAAAGGGAAATCCGAGACAGGGTGATAACAAGGGGCCCTCTGACTAAGCAACCAGGCCAGGGGTTACAAGCTAACTAACTAAATCAAAAGGTATGTGCGGACTAGCCGCCAGGGAAAAGGACAACCAAAGATCCACTGATCCGTTACTCCTATCCAGCACCGCTGGATACCAGAGTGGATCAGGGAGAGCGGAATCCTCCGCAAAAGCTCCAGGACACAAATATACTAAATAATAAACAGTAAGCGGACAAGCCGCAACACACGGCTGCACCGTGACTCACGAACACCACAGGAAGTTAAAGGTGCTCAGTCAGACTCCAGGAAAAGATGACAAATCTCTGAGTACTGGACCACTGAGGACAGGAACAACCGGCTTGAGCAGGACTGGATACTTTCTGCAACTGACATAGGCAAACAGGAAGCTGCCGACACCGACTTTCAGAACTGGAGGACAGGCAGAATCCACTGGAACTCAGGGTAGGACACGGGATCAGACACAGGGACTGACACAGGAATCAACACAGGGACTGACACAGGAATCCACACAGGGACTGACACAGGAATCCACACAGGGACTGACAGGAACCAGCTCAAACTTAAAGCAGACTGCAAACCAAGGAA
This sequence comes from Pseudophryne corroboree, assembly GCF_028390025.1. Taxonomy (NCBI): domain Eukaryota; kingdom Metazoa; phylum Chordata; class Amphibia; order Anura; family Myobatrachidae; genus Pseudophryne; species Pseudophryne corroboree. The sequence goes on along the minus strand of NC_086450.1, from coordinate 394,748,445 downwards.
TATCATCAGCATCTGCTAACTGCAGTGAGCCAGCATATATCAGAGAGGCCTAATTAATTATCTCTTGCAGCTGGCCTGCTGCACGACTAAGCTGACAAGATGCAATCAGCAGCCAGATGAGGCTGAACACATGGGAACAAGCTGCAATTGCACAGACCCACCAGCGGCAGCAGACAAGAGTAATCCAAAACAGAGCAATGGGAAATCCTGGCATGCAAGACAACTAAATAAACATAAAATAGGAATGAACCACTACCTGTGGTTCATAACATTGACCACCCGTGAATCCTTGTTAAGCGAATTAAGGGCTCCATCCACAAGTCCCACATGCCTAGCGGAATCGCTCCGTGTTAGCTCCTCCTTCAATGTCTCCAGCTTCTTCTGCAAAAGCCTGATGAGGGGAATGACCTGACTCAGGCTGGCAGTGTCTGAACTGACTTCACGTGTGGCAAGTTCAAAGGGCATCAGAACCTTGCACAACGTTGAAATCATTCTCCACTGCACTTGAGACAGGTGCATTCCACCTCCTATATCGTGCTCAATTGTATAGGCTTGAATGGCCTTTTGCTGCTCCTCCAACCTCTGAAGCATATAGAGGGTTGAATTCCACCTCGTTACCACTTCTTGCTTCAGATGATGGCAGGGCAGGTTCAGTAGTTTTTGGTGGTGCTCCAGTCTTCTGTACGTGGTGCCTGTACGCCGAAAGTGTCCCGCAATTCTTCTGGCCACCGACAGCATCTCTTGCACGCCCCTGTCGTTTTTAAAAAAATTCTGCACCACCAAATTCAAGGTATGTGCAAAACATGGGACGTGCTGGAATTTGCCCATATTTAATGCACACACAATATTGCTAGCGTTGTCCGATGCCACAAATCCACAGGAGAGTCCAATTGGGGTAAGCCATTCTGCGATGATCTTCCTCAGTTGCCGTAAGAGGTTTTTAGCTGTGTGCGTATTCTGGAAAGCGGTGATACAAAGCGTAGCCTGCCTAGGAAAGAGTTGGCGTTTGCGAGATGCTGCTACTGGTGCCGCCGCTGCTGTTCTTGCGGCGGGAGTCCATACATCTACCCAGTGGGCTGTCACAGTCATATAGACCTGACCCTGCCCTGCTCCACTTGTCCACATGTCCGTGGTTAAGTGGACATTGGGTACAACTGCATTTTTTAGGACACTGGTGAGTCTTTTTCTGACATCCGTGTATATTCTCGGTATCGCCTGCCTACAGAAGTGGAACCTAGATGGTATTTGGTAACGGGGGCACACTGCCTCAATAAATTGTCTAGTTCCCTGTGAACTAACGGCGGATACCGGACGCACGTCTAACACCAACATAGTTGTCAAGGCCTCAGTTATCCGCTATGCAGCAGGATGACTGCTGTGATATTTCATCTTCCTCGCAAAGGACTGTTGGACAGTCAATTGCTTACTGGAAGTAGTACAAGTGGGCTTACGACTTCCCCTCTGGGATAACCATCGACTCCCAGCAGCAACAACAGCAGCGCCAGCAGCAGTAGGCGTTACACGCAAGGAGGCATCGGAGGAATCCCAGGCAGGAGAGGACTCGTCAGAATTGCCAGTGACATGGCCTGCAGGACTATTGGCATTCCTGGGGAAGGAGGAAATTGACACTGAGGGAGTTGGTGGGGTGGTTTGCGTGAGCTTGGTTACAAGAGGAAGGGATTTACTGGTCAGTGGACTGCTTCCGCTGTCGCCCAAAGTTTTTGAACTTGTCACTGACTTATTATGAATGCGCTGCAGGTGACGTATAAGGGAGGATGTTCCGAGGTGGTTAACGTCCTTACCCCTACTTATTACAGCTTGACAAAGGCAACACACGGCTTGACAAATGTTGTCCGCATTTCTGGTGAAATACTTCCATACCGAAGAGCTGATTTTTTTGGTATTTTCACCAGGCATGTCAACGGCCATATTCCTCCCACGGACAACAGGTGACTCCCCGGGTGCCTGACTTAAACAAACCACCTCACCATCAGAATCCTCCTGGTCAATTTCCTCCCCAGCGCCAGCAACACCCATATCCTCCTCATCCTGGTGTACTTCAACACTGACATCTTCAATCTGACTATCAGGAACTGGACTGCGGGTGCTCCTTCCAGCACTTGCAGGGGGCGTGCAAATGGTGGAAGGCGCATGCTCTTCACGTCCAGTGTTGGGAAGGTCAGGCATCGCAACCGACACAATTGGACTCTCCTTGTGGATTTGGGATTTCGAAGAACGCACAGTTCTTTGCGGTGCTTTTGCCAGCTTGAGTCTTTTCAGTTTTCTAGCGAGAGGCTGAGTGCTTCCATCCTCATGTGAAGCTGAACCACTAGCCATGAACATAGGCCAGGGCCTCAGCCGTTCCTTGCCACTCCGTGTGGTAAATGGCATATTGGCAAGTTTACGCTTCTCCTCCGACAATTTTATTTTAGGTTTTGGAGTCCTTTTTTTACTGATATTTGGTGTTTTGGATTTGACATGCTCTGTACTATGACATTGGGCATCGGCCTTGGCAGACGACGTTGCTGGCATTTCATCGTCTCGGCCATGACTAGTGGCAGCAGCTTCAGCACGAGGTGGAAGTGGATCTTGATCTTTCCCTAATTTTGGAACCTCAACATTTTTGTTCTCCATATTTTAATAGGCACAACTAAAAGGCACCTCAGGTAAACAATGGAGATGGATGGATACTAGTATACAATTATGGATGGACTGCCGAGTGCCGACACAGAGGTAGCTACAGCCGTGGACTATTGTACTGTACTGTGTCTGCTGCTAATATAGACTGGATGATAATGAGATGTAGTATAGTATGTATGTATAAAGAAGAAAAAAAAAACCACGGGTAGGTGATATACAATTATGGATGGACTGCCGAGTGCCGACACAGAGGTAGCTACAGCCGTGGACTACCGTACTGTGTCTGCTGCTAATATAGACTGGTTGATAATGAGATGTAGTATGTATAAAGAAGAAAGAAAAAAAAAACACGGGTAGGTGGTATACAATTATGGACGGACTGCCGAGTGCCGACACAGAGGTAGCTACAGCCGTGGACTACCGTACTGTACTGTGTCTGCTGCTAATATAGACTGGATGATAATGAGATGTAGTATGTATAAAGAAGAAAGAAAAAAAAACCATGGGTAGGTGGTATACAATTATGGATGGACTGCCGAGTGCCGACACAGAGGTAGCTACAGCCGTGGACTACCGTACTGTACTGTGTCTGCTGCTAATATAGACTGGTTGATAAAGAGATGTAGTATGTATGTATAAAGAAGAAAGAAAAAAAAACCACGGGTAGGTGGTATACAATTATGGATGGACTGCCGAGTGCCGACACAGAGGTAGCTACAGCCGTGGACTACTGTACTGTGTCTGCTGCTAATATAGACTGGTTGATAAAGAGATGTAGTATGTATGTATAAAGAAGAAAGAAAAAAAAAACCACGGGTAGGTGGTATACAATTATGGACGGACTGCCGAGTGCCGACACAGAGGTAGCTACAGCCGTGGACTACCGTACTGTACTGTGTCTGCTGCTAATATAGACTGGTTGATAAAGAGATGTAGTATGTATGTATAAAGAAGAAAGAAAAAAAAACCACGGGTAGGTGGTATACAATTATGGATGGACTGCCGAGTGCCGACACAGAGGTAGCTACAGCCGTGAACTACCGTACTGTGTCTGCTGCGACTGGATGATAAATAATGATATAAAAAATATATATATATCACTACTGCAGCCGGACAGGTATATATTATATAATGACGGACCTGCTGGACACTGTCTGTCAGCAGAATGAGTTTTTTATAGAATAAAAAAAAAAACACCACACAAGTCACACGACGAGTGTTTAACTTTTTCAGGCAATCACAATATAGTATACTACTAACTATACTGGTGGTCAGTGTGGTCAGGTCACTGGTCAGTCACACTGGCAGTGGCACTCCTGCAGCAAAAGTGTGCACTGTTTAATTTTAATAATATGTACTCCTGGCTCCTGCTATAACTTATAACTGGCACTGCTCCCCAGTCTCCCCCACAATTATAAGCTGTGTGAGCACAGTCAGATATATACATAGATGATGCAGCACACTGGGCTGAGCAGTGCACACAGATATGGTATGTGACTGAGTCACTGTGTATCGTTTTTTTCAGGCAGAGAACGGATTATATTAAATAAAACTGCACTGTCTGGTGGTCACTGTGGTCAGTCACTACTAAACTCTGCACTCTCTACAGTACTCCTAAGCTCCAGTAAATCAAGTGTCTCTGTCTCAAATCAATCTCACTCTCTCTCTTCTAATCTAAATGGAGAGGACGCCAGCCACGTCCTCTCCCTATCAATCTCAATGCACGTGTGAAAATGGCGGCGACGCGCGGCTCCTTATATAGAATCCGAGTCTCTCGATAGAATCCGAGCCTCGCGAGAATCCGACAGCGTCATGATGACGTTCGGGCGCGCTCGGGTTAACCGAGCAAGGCGGGAAGATCCGAGTCGCTCGGACCCGTGAAAAAAAACATGAAGTTCGGGCGGGTTCGGATTCCGAGGAACCGAACCCGCTCATCTCTACTAGGGACATCACTGAGCCACTAGTGATATAAGATCACTAATTATTTCCTAGTGGGATATGGTATGCAGTTGATAGAACTGCAGTCAATAGGTCCATGTAGGTTAACAGGTACAAAGGTCGACAGGTGAAAGGATGACAGGTACAAAAGGTCGACAGGTACTAAGGTCAACAGAGGAAAGGTCAACAAGTTCAAAAGGTCGACATGACAATGGAAGTGCAAAACACTTGTGGCACCTTGTAAATAAAATGTAATAATAATAATAACAATGCACAAATGGTCGACACATGAGTTGTTTTCTTCATGTTTTCCCAACATTTGCTTGATCTGATGTAATAGCCACGTGGACTACAATTGGGAATATATTTGGGAATAGTAACGAAGTAAGCCCGCGAGGGTATACTTTTATGCTGGTAGTGGTTACACATATTACCAAACATACAGGATTTGACCCAAAAAACTTGTGTCAATCATTTGTGCGTCGATCATTGTCATGTTCACAGAGCCAGCCCTACCTAATGTGATGCCCTAGGCAAGATTTTGGCTGGTGCCCCCTAGCACCGCCGCTAGTTCCACCTCTGACTCAGCACCCGTTTCCCAGCACCATCACCCCTCACCCATAACAGTCCTCATTTTTGTGTTCCTAACACCCGCAGTATATTTTAAATAGGAACAGTGCACACATTTCGGTGCACAGGCCTTTTTTTGATGAAAATGCGTCTTATTTGCATTACTATGTGGCTATGATGCACAAGCAGCTTCTGTTGATTAAAATGATATGCGGCATGCCTATATTCTGTGTGCGACTGTGACTATCTGCATACAAAATGCTACATTACAGTGATTTCCAGGAATACACTGTAATGCAGCATTTCATATGCAGATACAGCCACAGTCACACACAGAATATATAGGCATGCCGCATATCATTTTAATCAGCAGAACCTGCTTGTGCCCCTAGGCACGCCAAATGCCCTAGGTATTTGCCTAGGTTGCCTATGCCTAGGGTCGGCTCTGCATGTTCATCTTTTGACCTTTTGTACCTGTTAACCTTAACCTCTGTCAATCATTTGTACCTGTCAATATATTATAACTGTCGACCTAATGCATGTTGACCATTTGGTGCTGACCTATTGATTGTCGACCTAAATACTGTAGATCTTCTATACCACACGCTTCAGATATGTAGACATGAATGCGGAGAATTGTGCTGTCACTGGATAATAACGAGCTGAGTGTCTGCATTCTCTCGTAGACTGGTGCAAAACAGCTGAGTCAACTCTGACAGGAGCATAGGGACTAATCTATTAATTGACAAAAACAAAAACCATGTTGTCTGCAATTTCCCAAATGTACCACCATAATACCTGTTCTGTTATCATCATCTCGGGATAACAGATCAATGTGATTTAAAAATTGCTTTTATCACTTTGAATTGAGCATCTTTTTCTTTTTTGTGTGTAAACTTTCACCTTTTTAGTGTATACATTTATACTGCAAATAATTACTACACTATGGGTCACCCCTCTGAGGGGTGACACCAAATGCCGCCCTCCTCAGTGACAAGGAGCCGGGTGCTGCACTGTGACATTATCATGCAGCACTCGGCTCCTGACAGAGTTTAGGAGCCAGTAGGGCAGGCAGACGAGTCTCCAGGGGCAGCCCATCATCTCCGGGAATACTGGGCATTCCCCCAGAGCGATGAAAACTGGTTGGGCCACGAGGCCACACCACCGTACCGGAGAGGGAGCTTCCAGCTCTTTTTCCGTCAGCCCCAGGTGTTGCATGCGCCGGCCGATAGGAGCATGAAACTTGATGATGGCTTTACACTATAATACTGCTTCCAGCTCTTCGCCAGGCCGGTCTTTTATCGGAGCATGTTTTAGGGGCGTAACTCCTAGAGACAATGGAGACACCTGCCTCCGGGCTCCAAGCCCTGAAGGGGCACCTGCATCTACAGCAGCACCTGTGTAGTTCACAATGGGTCCAAGTGTGACCGCTGCTCTTCCAACAGAAATCTGCAGCACACCCACTGCTGCTGCTGCACAGTTAATCGGCTCTTTACCAGCAGCCCTGCTAACACCTGCAATAGGGAAGAGGATGGCCCCTGCCTGGTACCACTCAGCCTGTTCTGCAGCAAGTGACGGTGCACCTGCCACTGCTGCTGGACTGTGAGATGGGATCCACATGTGAATGCTGATTCTGCATGATGCAGATGAATGAATCACAGCATAGCCGGAGCCCTGCCACTGTGGGCTCCATTCCCTGAAGACCGGCTGAGCATGCTATTTATATAATTAAATTGTTTATGTGGTGCTGGTTTTTTTTTTTTTTTTTTTTTTGGGGGGGGGGCACCAAACTCCAACTTACCTCCAGGCGACTGGGATGAACTTACACCCCTGTCATGTCTCCTGGCAGGAGAACTTTAAAATATTTGCATGAAAATTAGAGATGTGCACCGGACATTTTTCGGGTTCTGTGTTTAGGTTTTGGATTCGGTTCCGCGGCCGTGTTTTGGATTCGGACGCATTTTGGCAAAACCTCCCTGAAATTTTTTTTGTCGGATTCGGGTGTGTTTTGGATTCGGGTGTTTTTTTTTCAAAACCCCTTAAAAACAGCTTAAATCATAGAATTTGGGGTTAATTTTGATCCTATAGTATTATTAACCTCAATAACCATAATTTCCACTCATTTCCAGTCTATTCTAAACACCTCACAATATTATTTTTAGTCCTAAAATTTGCACCGAGTTCGCTGTATGACTAAGCTAAGCGACCCAAGAGGGCGGCACAAACACCTGGCCCATCTAGGAGTGGCACTGCAGTGTCAGACAGGATGGCACTTAAAAAAATTGGCCCCAAAGAGCACATGATGCAAAGAAAAGAGAAAAAGAGGTGCACTGTGGTCGCTGGACGGCTAAGCTAAGCGACACAAACACCTCAATATCACAGGAATTATTCGTTCTAATCAATGGTATTATTGGTCCAAATCACTGGAAGAAAATGACAAAATCACTGGAATTATTCGTTCTAATCAATGGTATTATTGGTCCAAATCACTGGAAGAAAATGGAATGAATGGATACTTGCAGTGACACAGAGCTGCAAGATACAGCAATGGCCTACTGTACACAACTATATACTGTTGGGTCACCAAAATGCTGCACTGTAATACTATATATACATACTGCTCACAAAAATGCTGCACAGATATGGAATGGATACTTGCAGTGACACAGAGCTGCAAGATACAGCAATGGCCTACTGTACACAACTATATACTGTTGGGTCACCAAAATGCTGCACTGTAATACTATATATACATACTGCTCACAAAAATGCTGCACAGATATGGAATGGATACTTGCAGTGACACAGAGCTGCAAGATACAGCAATGGCCTACTGTACAACTATATACTGTTAGTCAACAAAATGCTGCACTGTAATACTATATATATACTGCTCACAAAAATGCCGCACAGATATGGAATGGATACTTGCAGTGACACAGAGCTGCAAGATACAGCAATGGCCTACTGTACTGTACTACTATAATTATTATATAGATGACAGATATAAAGTTACATTGTGGAGGAATCCAGTATACGTTTTGTCATCAGGTACCAGTGAATGACCACATCATGTATATAGGTGACAGATATAAAGTTACATTGTGGGGGAATCCAGTATACGTTCTGTCCCCAGGTACCAGTGAATGACCACATCATGTATATAGGTGACAGATATAAAGTTACATTGTGGGGGAATCAAGTATACGTTCTGTCCCCAGGTACCAGTGAATGACCACATCATGTATATTGATGACAGATATAAAGTTACATTGTGGAGGAATCCAGTATACGTTCTGTCATCAGGTACCAGTGAATGACCACATCATGTATATAGGTGACAGATATAAAGTTACATTGTGGGGGAATCCAGTATACGTTCCGTCCCCAGGTACCAGTGAATGACCACATCATGTATATAGGTGACAGATATAAAGTTACATTGTGGGGGAATCCAGTATACGTTCTGTCACCAGGTACCAGTGAATGACCACATCATGTATATAGGTGACAGATATAAAGTTACATTGTGGGGGAATCCAGTATACGTTCTGTCACCAGGTACCAGTGAATGACCACATCATGTATATAGGTGACAGATATAAAGTTACATTGTGGGGGAATCCAGTATACGTTCTGTCACCAGGTACCAGTGAATGGCCACATCATGTATATACTTATACTGGTGGTCCCCAGTCCCCACAATGCAGCACACTGATCAGATATTTGCAGCACACTGAGCACAGATATGGAGTGTTTTCACGCAGAGAACGTAGATATTTTCAGCACACTGAGCACAGATTATTTTCAGCACACTGAGCACAGATATTTGCAGCACACTGAGCACAGATTACAGAGCTTTTCAGGGAGAGAACGCTGCCACGTCCCCTCCGTTCAATCTCCAATGCACGAGTGAAAATGGCGGCGACGCGCGGCTCCTTATATAGAATACGAATCTCGCGAGAATCTGACAGCGGGATGATGACGTTCGGGCGCGTTCTGGTTAACCGAGCAAGGCGGGAAGATTCGAGTCTGCCTCGGAGTCTGCCTGTGCAATGCAGGTGGGGCAGATATAACATGTGCAGAAAGAGTTAGATTTGGGTGAGTTATATTGTTTCTGTGCAGAGTACACCCTTGGTGAAAAAATATTTCTCAAATCTGCATAAAAATTGAAATTTTGTGATAATTAGGCCTCTTAGAAAATTTATTACAGCTAACTCAAAGTAGGTAGGTGTGATCCCCTTTTACTCCTACACACCAATTTGCATTTGTATAATGACTTCAGTAGGAGCTTATTTGAAAAAATCCTGTCTCTTCTTAGAGAAACCATTTGCCTATGAAAATATCTTTCCGTGAAAAAACTTCTAACTTTCTAATGTGATGCGAAACCATTGTGTGACTGCTGCATGTATCCTACTAAGGTTCATTTCATTGATTTGCATTTGAGAAATTATTTTCACTGCTTTAAAAAACTGCTCTTTTAAAATGAGTCATCTATCAGGCAAATCATTACGGAATGCCTAGAGAAACAGAATATATCTCAGCTACTCTCTGAGGGATCAGAAGGAAACAGTTGGGAGTATTCATAGCCGAACATAGAATAATGAAAGAAATGGAAATGTTACAAGACAAATGTCAAGAAACGCGCAGGCAGAAAGTGTGAGGATGGAGAGAGCTTGAGTCACACCATGTTCTTTGTCACTGACTCTTTATGTATTCCCTCCTTTTTTATTCTAAATGAGATTTTGCTGCATTAGATTGATACAGATCCATCTTTGCTGGAGGATCCGCATCTTTTGCCCACTCACACAATGATTGCTCTGGCAGATTAGCATTTTGTGAAAACTTGATACGAAAAGGCTACATTTGGCCAGAGACGGGAAATGTCAACTGTCTGTTAATCTGAAAGTTTTACATTTTTTGTCCCTGAAAATGTCATATTTTTCAGCAGTTCCTCTATAAAAGTTATAGGCCCTACACACTTGGCGATATTCTGAAAGATATGAACGATCTCGTTCATAAATGAACGAGAACTCGTTCATATCTTTCAGTGTGGAGACTTAAGCGATGAACGATGCGCGTCCCCGCGCTCGTTCATCGCTGGTCTCCCGTCGGCTGTGCATGCAGGCCAATATGGACGATCTCGTCCATATTTGCCTGCACTTCAATGCAGCCGGGTGACGGGGGGAGTGAAGAAACTGCCCCCCCGCCGCCGGGTTGCTCGTCGGCCGTATCGGCCGTCGGGCACCTCGGCGGCGCATCGCCGAGTGTGTAGGGCCCCTTAGTCTTATTCTGCAGTTGAATGCAATTCTTACAATTCATGCTAATTCACTGCTTTTTCTAATTTATAAGTTTTTGAAAAGAAGTACAGGTTGAGTATCCCATATCCAAATATTCCAAAATCCGGAATATTCCAAAATACTGACTGTTCTGAGTGAGAGTGAGATAGTGAAACCTTTGTTTTTTGATGGCTCAATGTACACAAACTTTGTTTAATACACAAAGTTAATACAAATATTGTATTAAATTACCTTCAGGCTGTGTATAAGGTGTATATGAAACATAAATTAATTGTGTGAATGTAGACACACTTTGTTTAATGCACAAAGTTATAAAAAAATATTGGCTAAAATGACCTTCAGGCTGTGTGTATAAGGTGTATATGTAATATAAATGCATTCTGTGCTTAGAGTTAGGTCCTATCACCATGATATCTCACTATGGTATGCAATTATTCCAAAATACGTAAAAATCCGATATCCAAAATACTTCTGGTCCCAAGCATTTTGGATAAGGGATACTCAACCTGTATTTAAAATGTAAAAAAAAAAAAAACCTTGATAGTACTACATTCACAATACCAGTAATTTCCCCGCAAAGGTCCTTCACATCTCCCCGCCTGCCCTGCAAACGCCACTGCCTGTCAATAGAGTCTAACACATTCGACGGCCACGCACGCGCAGGATAGTACCTGCTAGAGATGAGCGGGTTCGGTTTCTCTGAATCCGAACCCGCCAGAACTTCATGGTTTTTTTCACGGGTCCGAGCAGACTCGGATCTTCCCGCCTTGCTCGGTTAACCCGAGCGCGCCCGAACGTCATCATGACGCTGTCGGATTCTCGCGAGGCTCGGATTCTATCGCGAGACTCGGATTCTATATAAGGAGCCGCGCGTCGCCGCCATTTTCACACGTGCATTGAGATTGATAGGGAGAGGACGTGGCTGGCGTCCTCTCCATTTAGATTATAAGAGACTGAGAGAGATTTACTGGAGCTGACTAGGAGGAGTACTGTTACTGTAGAAGTGTAGAGACTGAGTGGAGAGAGTTTACTAGTGAGGACAGTGCAGTTTACTTTATAATCCGTTCTCTGCCTGAAAAAAGCGATACACAGCACACAGTGACTCAGTCACATACCATATCTGTGTGCACTGCTCAGGCTCAGGCCAGTGTGCTGCATCATCTATTATCTATATATAATATTATATATATCTGTCTGACTGCTCAGCTCACACAGCTTATAATTGTGGGGGAGACTGGGGAGCACTACTGCAGTGCCAGTTATAGGTTATAGCAGGAGCCAGGAGTACATAATATATTATATAGTGAGTGACCACCAGACACACAGTGCAGTTTATTTAATATATCCGTTCTCTGCCTGAAAAAAGTGATACACACAGTGACTCAGTCAGTCACATACCATATCTGTGTGCACTGCTCAGGCTCAGGCCAGTGTGCTGCATCATCTATTATCTATATATAATATTATATATATCTGTCTGACTGCTCAGCTCACACAGCTTATAATTGTGGGGGAGACTGGGGAGCACTACTGCAGTGCCAGTTATAGGTTATAGCAGGAGCCAGGAGTACATAATATATTATATAGTGAGTGACCACCAGACACACAGTGCAGTTTATTTAATATATCCGTTCTCTGCCTGAAAAAAGCGATACACACAGTGACTCAGTCAGTCACATACCATATCTGTGTGCACTGCTCAGGCTCAGGCCAGTGTGCTGCATCATCTATTATCTATATATAATATTATATATATCTGTCTGACTGCTCAGCTCACACAGCTTATAATTGTGGGGGAGACTGGGGAGCACTACTGCAGTGCCAGTTATAGGTTATAGCAGGAGCCAGGAGTACATAATATATTATATAGTGAGTGACCACCAGACACACAGTGCAGTTTATTTAATATATCCGTTCTCTGCCTGAAAAAAGCGATACACACAGTGACTCAGTCAGTCACATACCATATCTGTGTGCACTGCTCAGGCTCAAGCCAGTGTGCTGCATCATCTATATATATTATATATCTGTCTGACTGCTCAGCTCACACAGCTTATAATTGTGGGGGAGACTGGGGAGCACTACTGCAGTGCCAGTTATAGGTTATAGCAGGAGCCAGGAGTACATATTATATTAAAATTAAACAGTGCACACTTTTGCTGCAGGAGTGCCACTGCCAGTGTGACTGACCAGTGACCTGACCACACTGACCACCAGTATAGTTAGTAGTATACTTATATTGTGATTGCCTGAAAAAGTTAAACACTCGTCGTGTGACTTCACTTGTGTGTTTTTTTTTTTTTTATTCTATAAAAATAAAACTCATTCTGCTGACAGACAGTGTCCAGCAGGTCCGTCATTATATAATATATAATATATACCTGTCCGGCTGCAGTAGTGATATATATATATTTTTTATATCATTTATCATCCAGTCGCAGCAGACACAGTACGGTAGTACACGGCTGTGGCTACCTCTGTGTCTCTGCACTCGGCAGGCAGTCCGTCCATAATTGTAATACCACCTAACCGTGGATTTTTTTCATTCTTCTTTATACATACATAGTTACATAGACATCTTCTCTTTATCAACCAGTCTATATTAGCTGCAGACACAGTACAGTACGGTAGTTCACGGCTGTGGCTACCTCTGTGTCTGCACTCGGCAGGCAGTCCGTCCATAATTGTATACCACCTAACCGTGGTTTTTTTTCATTCTTCTTTATACATACATAGTTACATAGACATCTTCTCTTTATCAACCAGTCTATATTAGCTGCAGACACAGTACAGTACGGTAGTTCACGGCTGTGGCTACCTCTGTGTCTGCACTCGGCAGGCAGTCCGTCCATAATTGTATACCACCTAACCGTGGATTTTTTTCAGTCTTCTTTATACATACATAGTTACATAGACATCTTCTCTTTATCAACCAGTCTATATTAGCTGCAGACACAGTACAGTACGGTAGTTCACGGCTGTGGCTACCTCTGTGTCTGCAGTCGGCAGGCAGTCCATAATTGTATACTAGTATCCATCTCCATTGTTTACCTGAGGTGCCTTTTAGTTGTGCCTATTAAAATATGGAGAACAAAAATGTTGAGGTTCCAAAATTAGGGAAAGATCAAGATCCACTTCCACCTCGTGCTGAAGCTGCTGCCACTAGTCATGGCCGAGACGATGAAATGCCAGCAACGTCGTCTGCCAAGGCCGATGCCCAATGTCATAGTACAGAGCATGTCAAATCCAAAACACCAAATATCAGAAAAAAAAGGACTCCAAAACCTAAAATAAAATTGTCGGAGGAGAAGCGTAAACTTGCCAATATGCCATTTACCACACGGAGTGGCAAGGAACGGCTGAGGCCCTGGCCTATGTTCATGGCTAGTGGTTCAGCTTCACATGAGGATGGAAGCACTCAGCCTCTCGCTAGAAAAATGAAAAGACTCAAGCTGGCAAAAGCAGCACAGCAAAGAACTGTGCATTCTTCGAAATCCCAAATCCACAAGGAGAGTCCAATTGTGTCGGTTGCGATGCCTGACCTTCCCAACACTGGACGTGAAGAGCATGCGCCTTCCACCATTTGCACGCCCCCTGCAAGTGCTGGAAGGAGCACCCGCAGTCCAGTTCCTGATAGTCAGATTGAAGATGTCAGTGTTGAAGTACACCAGGATGAGGAGGATATGGGTGTTGCTGGCGCTGGGGAGGAAATTGACCAGGAGGATTCTGATGGTGAGGTGGTTTGTTTAAGTCAGGCACCCGGGGAGACACCTGTTGTCCGTGGGAGGAATATGGCCGTTGACATGCCAGGTGAAAATACCAAAAAAATCAGCTCTTCGGTGTGGAGGTATTTCACCAGAAATGCGGACAACAGGTGTCAAGCCGTGTGTTCCCTTTGTCAAGCTGTAATAAGTAGGGGTAAGGACGTTAACCACCTCGGAACATCCTCCCTTATACGTCACCTGCAGCGCATTCATAATAAGTCAGTGACAAGTTCAAAAACTTTGGGTGACAGCGGAAGCAGTCCACTGACCAGTAAATCCCTTCCTCTTGTAACCAAGCTCACGCAAACCACCCCACCAACTCCCTCAGTGTCAATTTCCTCCTTCCCCAGGAATGCCAATAGTCCTGCAGGCCATGTCACTGGCAATTCTGACGAGTCCTCTCCTGCCTGGGATTCCTCCGATGCATCCTTGCGTGTAACGCCTACTGCTGCTGGCGCTGCTGTTGTTGCCGCTGGGAGTCGATGGTCATCCCAGAGGGGAAGTCGTAAGCCCACTTGTACTACTTCCAGTAAGCAATTGACTGTTCAACAGTCCTTTGCGAGGAAGATGAAATATCACAGCAGTCATCCTACTGCAAAGCGGATAACTGAGGCCTTGACAACTATGTTGGTGTTAGACGTGCGTCCGGTATCCGCCGTTAGTTCACAGGGAACTAGACAATTTATTGAGGCAGTGTGCCCCCGTTACCAAATACCATCTAGGTTCCACTTCTCTAGGCAGGCGATACCGAGAATGTACACGGACGTCAGAAAAAGACTCACCAGTGTCCTAAAAAATGCAGTTGTACCCAATGTCCACTTAACCACGGACATGTGGACAAGTGGAGCAGGGCAGGGTCAGGACTATATGACTGTGACAGCCCACTGGGTAGATGTATGGACTCCCGCCGCAAGAACAGCAGCGGCGGCACCAGTAGCAGCATCTCGCAAACGCCAACTCTTTCCTAGGCAGGCTACGCTTTGTATCACCGCTTTCCAGAATACGCACACAGCTGAAAACCTCTTACGGCAACTGAGGAAGATCATCGCGGAATGGCTTACCCCAATTGGACTCTCCTGTGGATTTGTGGCATCGGACAACGCCAGCAATATTGTGTGTGCATTAAATATGGGCAAATTCCAGCACGTCCCATGTTTTGCACATACCTTGAATTTGGTGGTGCAGAATTTTTTAAAAAACGACAGGGGCGTGCAAGAGATGCTGTCGGTGGCCAGAAGAATTGCGGGACACTTTCGGCGTACAGGCACCACGTACAGAAGACTGGAGCACCACCAAAAACTACTGAACCTGCCCTGCCATCATCTGAAGCAAGAAGTGGTAACGAGGTGGAATTCAACCCTCTATATGCTTCAGAGGTTGGAGGAGCAGCAAAAGGCCATTCAAGCCTATACAATTCAGCACGATATAGGAGGTGGAATGCACCTGTCTCAAGCGCAGTGGAGAATGATTTCAACGTTGTGCAAGGTTCTGATGCCCTTTGAACTTGCCACACGTGAAGTCAGTTCAGACACTGCCAGCCTGAGTCAGGTCATTCCCCTCATCAGGCTTTTGCAGAAGAAGCTGGAGACATTGAAGGAGGAGCTAACACGGAGCGATTCCGCTAGGCATGTGGGACTTGTGGATGGAGCCCTTAATTCGCTTAACAAGGATTCACGGGTGGTCAATCTGTTGAAATCAGAGCACTACATTTTGGCCACCGTGCTCGATCCTAGATTTAAAGCCTACCTTGGATCTCTCTTTCCGGCAGACACAAGTCTGCTGGGGTTGAAAGACCTGCTGGTGAGAAATTTGTCAAGTCAAGCGGAACGCGACCTGTCAACATCTCCTCCTTCACATTCTCCCGCAACTGGGGGTGCGAGGAAAAGGCTCAGAATTCCGAGCCCACCCGCTGGCGGTGATGCAGGGCAGTCTGGAGCGACTGCTGATGCTGACATCTGGTCCGGACTGAAGGACCTGACAACGATTACGGACATGTCGTCTACTGTCACTGCATATGATTCTCTCAACATTGATAGAATGGTGGAGGATTATATGAGTGACCGCATCCAAGTAGGCACGTCACACAGTCCGTACTTATACTGGCAGGAAAAAGAGGCAATTTGGAGGCCCTTGCACAAACTGGCTTTATTCTACCTAAGTTGCCCTCCCACAAGTGTGTACTCCGAAAGAGTGTTTAGTGCCGCCGCTCACCTTGTCAGCAATCGGCGTACGAGGTTACATCCAGAAAATGTGGAGAAGATGATGTTCATTAAAATGAATTATAATCAATTCCTCCGCGGAGACATTGACCAGCAGCAATTGCCTCCACAAAGTACACAGGGAGCTGAGATGGTGGATTCCAGTGGGGACGAATTGATAATCTGTGAGGAGGGGGATGTACACGGTGATATAAATCGGAGGGTGAAGATGAGGTGGACATCTTGCCTCTGTAGAGCCAGTTTGTGCAAGGAGAGATTAATTGCTTCTTTTTTGGGGGGGGTCCAAACCAACCCGTCATATCAGTCACAGTCGTGTGGCAGACCCTGTCACTGAAATGATGGGTTGGTTAAAGTGTGCATGTCCTGTTTTGTTTATACAACATAAGGGTGGGTGGGAGGGCCCAAGGACAATTCCATCTTGCACCTCTTTTTTCTTTTCTTTTTCTTTGCATCATGTGCTGATTGGGGAGGGTTTTTTGGAAGGGACATCCTGCGTGACACTGCAGTGCCACTCCTAGATGGGCCCGGTGTTTGTGTCGGCCACTAGGGTCGCTAATCTTACTCACACAGTCAGCTACCTCATTGCGCCTCTTTTTTTCTTTGCGTCATGTGCTGTTTGGGGAGGGTTTTTTGGAAGGGACATCCTGCGTGACACTGCAGTGCCACTCCTAGATGGGTCCGGTGTTTGTGTCGGCCACTAGGGTCGCTAATCTTACTCACACAGCTACCTCATTGCGCCTCTTTTTTTCTTTGCGTCATGTGCTGTTTGGGGAGGGTTTTTTGGAAGGGACATCCTGCGTGACACTGCAGTGCCACTCCTAGATGGGCCCGGTGTTTGTGTCGGCCACTAGGGTCGCTAATCTTACTCACACAGCTACCTCATTGCGCCTCTTTTTTTCTTTGCGTCATGTGCTGTTTGGGGGGGGGGTTTTGGAAGGGCCATCCTGCGTGACACTGCAGTGCCACTCCTAGATGGGCCCGGTGTTTGTGTCGGCCACTAGGGTCGCTAATCTTACTCACACAGCTACCTCATTGCGCCTCTTTTTTTCTTTGCGTCATGTGCTGTTTGGGGAGGGTTTTTTGGAAGGGACATCCTGCGTGACACTGCAGTGCCACTCCTAGATGGGCCCGGTGTTTGTGTCGGCCACTAGGGTCGCTTATCTTACTCACACAGCGACCTCGGTGCAAATTTTAGGACTAAAAATAATATTGTGAGGTGTGAGGTATTCAGAATAGACTGAAAATGAGTGTAAATTATGGTTTTTGAGGTTAATATTACTTTGGGATCAAAATGACCCCCAAATTCTATGATTTAAGCTGTTTTTTAGTGTTTTTTGAAAAAAACACCCGAATCCAAAACACACCCGAATCCGACAAAAAAAATTCGGTGAGGTTTTGCCAAAACGCGTTCGAACCCAAAACACGGCCGCGGAACCGAACCCAAAACCAAAACACAAAACCCGAAAAATTTCAGGCGCTCATCTCTAGTACCTGCACGTGCACACTGGCGCTGCCAACGGGGTTATTACGGTCGCATCTCTTAGCGATGCGACCTGAATAACCCCCTTTGTCTAGAGTTGGCCTCCATTCTTTAAGTCCCTCTTTTTGCATGTAAAATTTAGTCAAGAGGAGTTTTCGACAGAATAGTTTGAGATTCTTCTCCAACTGAAAACGATTGAAACCTTTCATGGGAGAAAATGATCAGCCCCGCTCAGGACATTTATTTGTTAGGATGCTTACTGACAAGTGTATTAGTTAAAGTGTATAGTCAGTTGTCATTGGTTTTTGTTCCTCCATGTTGAGTATCTTACTGGTGATAGAGTTTCCCATCTTGGGGTTCTATAACCTCCCCTTTGTCTCCCTCCTCATTTTCCTTTTGCAGGGCAACCACTTGTCCCCTGTGTTTGTACTAAAAAAGTGTATTGTTCAAGTTCAAAAACCCTCCTGAGATCAGAAAAATTCTGATCACCAGAGTCTTTGTCGCCTGAGTATTCTGCCTCTGATGAAGTATAGTTGTCTTGGTATCTTTGTTTGTTTTTCTTTCTATCTATAATTGTATTTTCATATGTTTCCAGTTCCTTCTTCTGCATTTCAAATTGACTCTGAAAGTTATTATGTTTTACCCAGGGTTCAAGGGTTTTAAACAAAAATGGGTGAAATCTTGGCGCACCAGTAATAGAGGGGCTAGAGTTAGGAAAAGTATAGAGAAAGTAGTCAGACTGGTTTTATCTAGGTATATTTATTATCAAAGAATTATATATGCTGAAGGTTTAAAACATAAACTTTTCACAACCATCAATGTTCATAAAAAACATAATTTAAAATTTCTCATCAACATATTATCACAATCTTTGCACAAAGCGAAAATAAAATATACCTACATTTAATATTCCATAAAGGCGTCAGGGAATATTACATGTCAGCCTTAACGGCAAAATTTTGTCCCGGGAACTGTTTATCCCACGCCGGTCAAGCTTTTTATCACAAATAAATTTTATCTGAAGATTAGTATTGATATAAGCCTTAGCGGCAGTATTTTGCCCCGGGATCTGTATATCCCATGGTGATTTGTTAATTACAATTAATTCCCGATGACTCCAAAGTGTAAGTAAAAGACCCTTTTTTAAAGGTGGTATATCCTCTTTTACCGCTACTTTAAAATAGCAGATAGCACTTTGTGTCTTTTACAGTGAACACTGTGCAATGTGCAAATGGCGTTTGAGCGGCCGTGATGCCTGAGGGTAAATGCTCCTGTGTCCTCAATCCTCCCCTCACCGGGTTCACATCCCGTCCTTTTTTGCGGACCTCCGGTGGAGCCGGCCAATTCCCAGAGCTGCAGTGTACTCCGTGCCGCTTGACCCGCAAGCTTGGAACGCAGACCTGCAGCTTCTGGTTTCGCGGCTTCCGGCTTCCGGGGGTGTGTAGTCAGCATGTGGAGTTTGATGCAGGCTCCAGGCTGGTGTGCAGTAATCCAACGCGTCCCCCCCTTCCCCCTCAAAGGTTTTGCTTTTTCTCAATTTCCTTATCACACTTTTTTAGAACTATGGTCCTAATTCAGCATGGCTCGTAGATGTGCAAAAAAAAATCGCACATCTACAATCCACTACACTAACATGTGGGAGGACGCCCAGCACAGGGCAAGTCCGCCCTGCATGCCAGGTCCTGCCCTTAATCCCCCTCCCCCCCACACACACACACACATGTGAAAGCATCGCACGGCGGCAATGCTTTCGCCTGTTTAGGCTACCAGTCAGGTTTGGGTCGTCCCTCGGCTGTGTGTGATGTCATGCAGCCGCCGCAGGCCTGCCCCACAAGCGGTCTGGACATGCCTGCATGTCCGGACCGCGCCCCCCCCCCCAACGCCACCGTGACACCCCTTTAACGCCACCACGACACCCCATCCCCCCTGCAAACGCCTCTGCCTGTCAATCAGGCAGAGACGTGGACAGATGTGAGTGCGCACACTTAAAAAGGTTCCAGCACGCGAGCTCAATCATACCTGCATTCCATGCTGAATTCGGCCCTAAGTGTTTGTGTTTTATGAATATAGGCCCTCATTCCGAGTTGATCGGTCGCAAGGCGAATTTAGCAGAGTTACACACGCTAAGCCGCCGCCTACTGGGAGTGAATCTTAGCTTCTTAAAATTGCGACCGATGTATTCGCAATATTGCGATTACTAACTACTTAGCAGTTTCAGAGTAGCTCCAGACTTACTCTGCCTGTGCGATCATTTCAGTGCTTGTCGTTCCTGGTTGACGTCACAAACACACCCAGCGTTCGCCCAGGCACTCCCACCGTTTCCCCGGCCACTCCTGCGTTTTTTCCGGAAACGGTAGCGTTTTCAGCCACACGCCCCTGAAACGCCGTGTTTCCGCCCAGTAACACCCATTTCCTGTCAATCACATTACGATCGCCGGAGCGAAGAAAAAGCCGTGAGTAAAAATACTTTCATCATAGTAAAGTTACTTGGCGCGGTCGCAGTGCGAACATTGCGCATGCGTACTAAGCGGATTTTCACTGCGATGCGATGAAAAATACCGAGCGAACAACTCGGAATGAGGGCCATAGTCATCGAGTCATGGAAACACTTTAATAAGAAAGTTTCCCATTCTTTTGATATATTTTCAGTAATGAGCTTGAAAGCGGGGTTTACTCAGGGTCTGTCCCATACTGTCAAGTGTAATCTTGTGTTTTATGTCATTTTCCAGGCTAAATCAGTTTGTGCGGATTTGTCTCGGTAAAATCGGTTTGCGTTTATGGAAGTTTCATTCCCATTTGGAATTTGTTCCCATATATGTTAATGTATCCGGAAAGATGCTACTGATGTCCTTTATTTTCAGTCTACCACTTAATGAATTTTTTAGGGAGAAGCTTGTCATGATATGGAACAATGTAGCAAGCCGGTTTATATCATGACAGTATCTCACACAAGAAAAATGAATAGCTAGGAGATGCAGCAAGGGTGATATGTTATCTGTGCAATATTCAGAAACGTATTACTTATGCTCAGTATGTCAGCAACAGACAAAGGGGAGAACGTATAGAATATGCACAGGAAATGAAATAATATTACTGTATTGTCCAAGAACCAACCAATAAGCTATCAGATATACATGATAATCTTTGAATATTAACAAACGGTTGGAGGTGCACCATGGAGAAAAGTACAATATACTCAAAAATAGTAATGGGCCAAGGGATCAGTTCAACTGAAGAGAACTGTCTATTTAGGGCACTCTTACTTGCAGAATGAATAATTCTTTCTGAATGATCTGTATTGTAAAATTTTTTAATAAAAATATTTCAGTTAAAGAAAAATTCTAAAACGTAACTTTAAATATAGTAGTAAAATCAAAGATCAAGGAAGTGAGAGTGTGATATTGTACATAGCGTACACACAAATCTTAATATATTATATTATAATCAGAGGTGACTATCCTCACAAAAAAATCTGTCTCGGTATTAAATTTTGGAAGGTATCCAACACAGGGGCCGGATATAATGAAGTCCAATTTGGCTGGAGGTGCCAGTTCCTGGACGTTTTTCTTTTAAACGCAGACATTTTATTTAAAGTGCCAATCATTAATAAGGCATGGTTTTGCCTTGTACATGATTGCCACTTTAAAAAACATCAGCCACAAGCACTGTTTTTTCGAGCACGTTTTTTTCTCTATTACATTGATGTAAATCATTTGAATTGGTTCTGGACCACCAATCCAAGGCACCCCTGCAAGTGTCCCAAGGCACCCCAGGGTGCCACGGCACACAGTTTGAGAACCACAGGTGTGGACAATAGAAAGACTTTAACTTACATTCAGCGGCGGCTCCAACCTGGGCTGCCGCTGGTCATACTGCTGGGTCTCCGCCGCCTTGTCTCCGTTGCCTGGTCCCCACCACTGCCTGGATCCAGGCACCTGTACTATGTAGTTCACCAATGCCGGAACCCATTGCATGTGCAGTAGCAGCGACGGTACTGCGCATACACAAAACATCCGGCTTCTATGGACTTCATCAGCTGAAGTTAGAGATGAGCGGGTTCGAATGTAACGCCAGAATTAATGCCAGTTCGATTTTATCCGGATGTTTCTTATTGGCTATCCAAAACGCCTGATGTCCGTGAGCCAATAAGATGCCGTTTTGACAACCGAGTAAATCCGAGTAAAACTGAACCCGCTCATCTCTAGCTGAAGTACATAGAAGCTGGCTAGGGCTGGTGAGGCAGGCAGTGACTTCCTACAGGAAGCCAGCACTCTGTAATCGCAGCCCGGTCTGTCAGTCCCGGAGGGAGGAAACACCTCCCAATGGGCCTGCCTGTAGTGTCTGTGCCTGACAGGTAGGGCTTCCAATAGGAAGTCACTGCCAGTCACAGTGAAGCCAGTGCAGTCTCACAGACTGCATCTGTCTTCACTGACAGTGAGCTGGGTGGCAGATTTTACCTCGGAGGGCTGTAGTCCTGCAGCCCATAGGCAAAAACCGCCACTGCTTACATCTATTTTTAATGGACTAATAAAATACACAAACTTCTACAGTACTTAAAACTCATATTATGAAGTGGACATTTAATTTCAATCTTCACGACCACTGAACATTTAACTATCTCTTTTATTTATTTATTTATTTATTTATTTATTATTATAAACAAAGAATTATTTTTGTGGCCAATTTTTCTAATTATAGTGAAACTAAATACAGTATGTATTCTTTAAGAAAAGTCTGATGCAATTATGGGGCTCAAAACAAGTAAAGCATTTAACATTTTACCGCCCTGCACAGCTTTGGCTGTAATACAGTAGAACTGAGAATTATTGTGTTCTAGCTTACATGCCAGTTTTATATATTTGTTTACTTATTTTACTGGAGTAAAATATAATTTGCTATTTAAATGCAGCAATTCACAGGCACTTTTACATTCTTATTACCATTTTTTCAATATTTATATTTTACCTTTTATTGCTAGTGACAAATAAGCCTGTAGCACTGTGTTAAATGCTGTTCTACAGGCAGTACTGGAGAGCTAAGAATCATAGCATAACCACTGGCGTTTCTATAATGGGTGCAGTGTGTGCGGTGCACACGGGCCCCTGAGTCCAGGGGGGCCCCTACCGCACACACTGCACCCATTTCTCCTATACTTACCTTTCTGGAGTCCATCGCTGACCGTGTGTGGGCCCCCTCCTCTCCCGTAGCCGTCGCGCCGCTGCTAGCGCACTGACCACTAGAGACTCTGGCACAGTACCAGAGTCTACAGGGCATACGCAGGACTCCAAAAAAATGGTGCGGCGGCCATTTTCCGGAGTCCTGCGCATGCGCTGTAGACTCTGGCACTGTGCCAGAGTCTACAGCGCCCAGAGCGCTAGCAACGGCTACGGAAGAGAAGGGGGCCCACACACGGAGTCTGCACACAGGTCCCCTCCTCTCTAGAGACGGCACTGAGCATAACATATCATTTTTTAGTTAATGTAAGTGTTAGAGCTGGATATCTGGTAAGAATTTTGCTGAAGAACTGTGAACTACCGATCTCAGTAATCTGTACAATACTGATTTTCTTTTATTTAATTTTATCATAGGAATCCAAATATAATTTTTTTGCTATTAAAATTGAAGCTAGTATGAGTTGCCGGCGGCCTGGTCCCCGGCGGCCAGCATACCGGCGCCGGGATCCCGACCGCTGGCTTGCCGGCAGCAGGGCGAGCGCAAATGAGCCCCTCTCGGGCTCACTGTGCTCACCACACTGCAGGCATGGTGGCGTGCTACGCTCGCCACGCTACGCGCACCTCGCTATCTATTCTCCCTCCAGGGGTGTCGTGGACCCCTAAGAGGGAGGAAAGGTGTCGGTATGCCGGTTGTCGGGATTCCGGCGCCGGTATACTGTGCGCCGGGATCCCAACAAACAGTATACTGAATACCACCCGGCTTGAACTGGGCTGCCGGGAAATCGGGAAGATCCCCGGTCCCACTGTTTCATAGCCACAGCCTCTATCATGGGAGTGATGCACAGCACAGCTGCTTGCAATACCAGGCAGTCTTCAGATGCTGTTTACTGACCCGGCGGTGGCTGCAAGCGGCAGGAGTCAGGCAGCTGGAACCAGCATAACTGATTCCATTTTCATGAATCAGTGGTGACGTCATGCTCAGTCAGCGGGGGTAGGATCCCAGCTGCTGCAGGTGATCCCTGCACAAACACAGAGAAGCCAGGTCCATCACTGAGAGACAGAGCCTCCTTTTCGACATGGAGGTACCAATGGAGGTGTAAAAAATAAGATTTTACTTACCGGTAAATCTATTTCTCGTAGTCCGAAGAGGATGCTGGGGACTCCGTAAGGACCATGGGGAGAGACGGGCTCCGCAGGAGACATGGGCACTTTAAGAAAGAATTTAGTTCCTGGTGTGCACTGGCTACTCCCTCTCTGCCCCTCCTCCAGACCTCAGTTAGAGAACTGTGCCCAGAGGAGATGGACAGTACGAGGAAAGGATTTTTGTTAATCCAAGGGCAAGATTCATACCAGCCACACCAATCACACCGTATAACTTGTGATAACAATCCAGTAAACAGTATGACAATAGCATAGCATCAGTTCACGCCCGATGCAACAATAACGTAACCTTTATTGAAGCAATAACTATATACAAGTATTGCAGAAGAAGTCCGCACTTGGGACGGGCGCCCAGCATCCTCTACGGACTACGAGAAATAGATTTACCGGTAAGTAAAATCGTATTTTCTCTAATGTCCTAGAGGATGCTGGGGACTTCGTAAGGACCATGGGGATTATACCAAAGCTCCCAAATGGGCGGGAGAGTGCGGATGACTCTGCAGCACCGATTGAGCAAACATGAGGTCCTCCTCAGCCAGGGTATCAAACTTATAGAATTTTGCAAAGGTGTTTGTACCCGACCAAGTAGCAGCTCGACACAGCTGTAGTGCCGAGACCCCTCGAGCCCACTTTCCTAGTGGAATGAGCCTTGACCGATTTTGGTAACGGCAAACCAGCCATAGAATGCGCTTGCTGAATCGTGTTACAGATCCAGCGAGCAAGAGTCTGCTTTGAAGCAGGGCCGCCAAGCTTGTTGGCTGCATACAGCACAAACAGTGCTTCTGTTTTTTGGACTCTAGCCGTCCTGGCTAAATAAATTTTCAAAGCCCTGACCACATAAAGGGACTCGGAATCCTCTAAGTCCCGTGTAGCCACAGGCACCACAATAGGTTGGTTTATATGAAAGGATGAAACCACTTTTGGCAGGAACTGAGGACGTGTCCGCAATTCCGCTCTATCCATATGGAAAACCAGATAGGGGCTTTTATGTGATAAAGCCGCTAATTCCGACGCTCGCCTAGCCGAAGCCAGGGCTAATAACATGACAACCTTCCAAGTGAGATATTTAAACTCCACCGTTTTCAGTGGTTCAAACCAGTGTGACTTTAGGAAGTCCAAGACCACATTAAGGTCCCAAGGCGCCACCGGAGGCACAAACAGAGGCTGAATATGCAGTACTCCCTTAACAAAAGTCTGAACTTCTGGGAGAGAAGCCAATTCTTTTTGAAAGAAAATGGATAGGGCCGAAATCTGGACCTTAATGGAGCCTAATTTAAGGCCCAAATCCACTCCAGTTTGTAGGAAGTGAAGGAAACGGCCCAGATGGAATTCTTCCGTAGGAGCATTCCTGGCCTCACACCAAGAAACATATCTTCGCCATATACGGTGATAATGTTTTGCTGTTACTTCCTTCCTAGCCTTTACCAGCGTAGGGATAACCTCAACCGGAATACCTTTTTCTGCTAAGATCCGGCGTTCAACCGCCATGCTGTCAAACGCAGCCGCGGTAAGTCTTGGAATAGACAGGGTCCCTGTTGCAACAGGTCCTGCCTTAGAGGAAGAGGCCACGGATCTTCCGTGAGCATTTCCTGCAGATCTGGATACCAGGTCCGTCGTGGCCAATCTGGAACAACGAGGATTGTTCTCACTCCTTTTCTTCTTACTATTCTCAACACCTTGGGTATGAGAGGAAGAGGAGGAAATACTTAGACGGACCGGAACACCCACGGTGTCACGAGGGCGTCTACCGCTACTGCGTGAGGGTCTCTGGACCTGGCGCAATACCTCTGTAGCTTTTTGTTGAGGCGGGACGCCATCATGTCTATCTGTGGCAGTTCCCACCGACTCACAATCTGTGCGAAGACTTCTGGATGAAGTCCCCACTCTCCCGGGTGTAGGTCGTGTCTGCTGAGGAAGTCTGCTTCCCAGTTGTCCACTCCCAGAATGAACACTGCTGACAGTGCGCTTACATGATTCTCCGCCCAGCGAAGAATCCTGGTAGCTTCCGCCATTGCCGCTCTGCTCCTTGTGCCGCCTTGGCGGTTTACATGAGCCACTGCGGTGATGTTGTCTGACTGGATCAGAACTGGTTGGTCGTGAAGTAAGGCCTCCGCTTGACGTAGGGCATTGTATATGGCCCTTAGTTCCAGGATGTTGATGTGCAGACAAGTCTCTTGACTTGACCAAAGACCTTGGAAATTTCTTCCCTGTGTGACTGCTCCCCAACCTCGGAGGCTTGCGTCCGTGGTCACCAGGATCCAATCCTGAATGCCGAATCTGCGGCCCTCGAGAAGGTGAGCACTCTGCAGCCACCACAGGAGCGACACCCTGGCCCTGGGGGACAGGGTGATCAACCGATGCATCTGTAGATGTGATCCGGACCACTTGTCCAACAGATCCCATTGGAAAGTCCTCGCATGGAACCTGCCAAAGGGAATGGCCTCGTATGAGGCCACCATCTTTCCCAGGACTCGAGTGCAATGATGCACGGACACCTGTCTTGATTTCAAAAGGTTCCTGACCAAGTTCCTGGGCTTTTTCTATCGGAAGATAAACCCTTTTCTGGGTCGTGTCCAGAATCATGCCCAAGAAAGGCAGACGAGTCATAGAAACCAACTGCGACTTTGGGATATTGAGAATCCAGCCGTGTTGTTGTAACACTTTCAGTGAAAGAGATACGCTGTTCAGCAACTGCTCTCTTGATCTCGCTTTTATGAGGAGATTGTCCAAGTACGAGATAATTGTGACACCCTGCTTGCGCAGGAGAACCATCATTTCCGCCATCACCTTGGTGAAAATCCTCGGAGCCGTTGAGAGACCAAACGGCAACGTCTGAAATTGGTAATGACAGTCCTGTACCGCAAATCTTAGGTACGCCTGATGAGGTGGATAAATGGGGACATGAAGGTACGCATCCTTTATGTCCAGTGACACCATAAAATCCCCCCCTTCCAGGCTGGCGATGACCGCTCTTAGCGATTCCATCTTGAACTTGAACCTCTTCAAGTATAGGTTCAGAGATTTTAAATTCAATATGGGTCTGACCGAACCGTCCAGTTTCGGAACCACAAACATGGTCGAATAATAACCCCTTCCCTGTTGAAGGAGGGGAACCTCGACCACCACCTGCTGAAGATACATTTTTTGTATTGCATTTAACACTATCTCCCTCTCTAGGGGGGAAGACGGTAGGGCCAATTCGAAAAACCAGCGAGTAGGCACCTCTTCGAATTCCAGCTTGTAACCCTGAGACACAATTTCTATTGCCCAGGGATCCACCTGGGAGTGAACCCACATGTGGCTGAAATTCCGAAGACGCGCCCCCACTGGCCCCGACACCAGTGGAGCCCCAGCGTCAAGCGGTGGATTTTGCAGAGGCCGGGGTGGACTTCTGTTCCTGGGAACTAGCTATATTGTGCAGCTTCTTTCCTCTGCCCCTCCCTCTGGCAAGAAAGGACGCACCTCGGACTTTCTTGTTTCTTTGTGAACGAAAGGACTGCATTTGATAATGCGGTGCTCTCTTAGGCTGTGAGGGAACATAAGGCAAAAAATTTGACTTTCCAGCCGTAGCTGTGGAGACCAGGTCCGAGAGACCTTCACCGAACAATTCCTCACCCCTGTAAGGTAAAACCTCCATATGTCGTTTTGAGTCGGCATCCCCTGTCCATTCCCGAGTCCACAGGACCCTTCTGGCAGAAATCGACATAGCGTTTATTCTAGAACCCAGCAGACTAATGTCTCTTTGAGCATCTCTCATATAAAGGACAGCGTCTTTAATATGCCTCAGGGTCAATAAAACAGTATTCCTATCTAGGGTATCAAACTCCTCTGATAAGGTATCAGTCCATGCCGCTACTGCACTACAGACCCAGGCCGACTCGATTGCCGGTCTGAGCAAGGTACCTGAATGTGTATAAATGGACTTCAGGGTACCCTCCTGTTTGCGATCAGCAGCATCCTTGAGGGTAGCCGTATCCTGGGACGGCAGGGCTACCTTTTTGGATAAGCATGTTAAAGCTTTGTCCACCCTAGGGGAGGATTCCCATCGTAACCTGTCCGTTGGCGGGAAAGGATACGCCATAAGAATCCGTTTGGAAATCTGCAGTTTTTTATCTGGAGATTCCCAAGCTTTTTCACATAACTCATTCAGTTCGTGTGAGGGGGGAAAAGTTACCTCAGGTTTCTTTCCCTTATACATATAAACCCTTGTGTCAGGGACAGGGGTTTCCTCTGTGATGTGCAAAACCTCCTTAATTGCTATAATCATATATCGGAGTGATTTAGCCAACTTTGGCTGTAACTTTGCATCATCGTAATCGACACTGGAGTCAGAATCCATGTCGGTATCTGTGTCAACAATTTGGGATAGTGGGCGCTTATGAGACCCCGACGGTCCCTGCGACATAGGATCAGGCACGGGTTGAGACCCTGCCTGTCCCAAATGCATCAGCCTTGTCTAATCTTTTATGCAAGGAATTTACATTATCATTTAAAACCTTCCACATATCCATCCAATCAGGTGTCGGCGCCGTCGGTGGAGACACCACATTCATTTGATCCCGCTCCTCTCCCACATAGCCTTCCACATCAGACATGACAACACAAGCAGACCGACACACCACACACACACAGGGAATGTCCTTTCTGAAGACAGTTCCCCCACAAGGCCCTTTGGAGAGACAGAGAGAGCGTATGCCAGCACACACCCCAGCGCTATATAACCCAGGAATAACACAGTAACTTAATGTTAACCCAGTAGCTGCTGTTTATATACTTTTTTGCACCTAATTATGAGTGATGAGCACCGGAAATTTTTCGGGTTTTGTGTTTTGGTTTTGGGTTCGGTTCCGCGGCCGTGTTTTGGGTTCGAACGCGTTTTGGCAAAACCTCACCGAATTTTTTTTGTCGGATTCGGGTGTGTTTTGGATTCGGGTGTTTTATTAAAAAAACCCTAAAAAACAGCTTAAATCATAGAATTTGGGGGTCATTTTGATCCCAAAGTATTATTAACCTCAATAACCATAATTTCCACTCATTTTCAGTCTATTCTGAACACCTCACAATATTATTTTTAGTCCTAAAATTTGCACCGAGGTCGCTGGATGGCTAAGCTAAGCGAGCCAAGTGGCCGACACAAACACCTGGCCCATCTAGGAGTGGCACTGCAGTGTCACGCAGGATGGCCCTTCCAAAAAACACTCCCCAAAACAGCACATGACGCAAAGAAAAAAAGAGGCGCAATGAGGTAGCTGTGTGAGTAAGCTAAGCGACCCTAGTGGCCGACACAAACACCTGGCCCATCTAGGAGTGTCACTGCAGTGTCACGCAGGATGGCCCTTCCAAAAAACACTCCCCAAACAGCACATGACGCAAAGAAAAAAAGAGGCGCAATGAGGTAGCTGTGTGAGTAAGCTAAGCGACCCTAGTGGCCGACACAAACACCTGGCCCATCTAGGAGTGGCACTGCAGTGTCACGCAGGATGGCCCTTCCAAAAAACACTCCCCAAACAGCACATGACGCAAAGAAAAAAAGAGGCGCAATGAGGTAGCTTTGTGAGTAAGCTAAGCGACCCTAGTGGCCGACACAAACACCTGGCCCATCTAGGAGTGGCACTGCAGTGTCACGCAGGATGGCCCTTCCAAAAAACACTCCCCAAACAGCACATGACGCAAAGAAAAATGAAAGAAAAAAGAGGTGCAAGATGGAATTGTCCTTGGGCCCTCCCACCCACCCTTATGTTGTATAAACAGGACATGCACACTTTAACCAACCCATCATTTCAGTGACAGGGTCTGCCACACGACTGTGACTGAAATGACGGGTTGGTTTGGACCCCCACCAAAAAAGAAGCAATTAATCTCTCCTTGCACAAACTGGCTCTACAGAGGCAAGATGTCCACCTCATCATCATCCTCCGATATATCACCGTGTACATCCCTCTCCTCACAGATTATCAATTCGTCCCCACTGGAATCCACCATCTCAGCTCCCTGTGTACTTTGTGGAGGCAATTGCTGCTGGTCAATGTCTCCACGGAGGAATTGATTATAATTCATTTTAATGAACATCATCTTCTCCACATTTTCTGGATGTAACCTCGTACGCCGATTGCTGACAAGGTGAGCGGCAGCACTAAACACTCTTTCGGAGTACACACTTGTGGGAGGGCAACTTAGGTAGAATAAAGCCAGTTTGTGCAAGGGCCTCCAAATTGCCTCTTTTTCCTGCCAGTATAAGTACGGACTGTCTGACGTGCCTACTTGGATGCGGTCACTCATATAATCCTCCACCATTCTTTCAATGGGGAGAGAATCATATGCAGTGACAGTAGACGACATGTCCGTAATCGTTGTCAGGTCCTTCAGTCCGGACCAGATGTCAGCATCAGCAGTCGCTCCAGACTGCCCTGCATCACCGCCAGCGGGTGGGCTCGGAATTCTGAGCCTTTTCCTCGCACCCACAGTTGCGGGAGAATGTGAAGGAGGAGATGTTGACAGGTCGTGTTCCGCTTGACTTGACAATTTTGTCACCAGCAGTTCTTTGAACCCCAGCAGACTTGTGTCTGCCGGAAAGAGAGATCCAAGGTAGGTTTTAAATCTAGGATCGAGCACGGTGGCCAAAATGTAGTGCTCTGATTTCAACAGATTGACCACCCGTGAATCCTTGTTAAGCGAATTAAGGGCTCCATCCACAAGTCCCACATGCCTAGCGGAATCGCTCTGTGTTAGCTCCTCCTTCAATGTCTCCAGCTTCTTCTGCAAAAGCCTGATGAGGGGAATGACCTGACTCAGGCTGGCAGTGTCTGAACTGACTTCACGTGTGGTAAGTTCAAAAGGTTGCAGAACCTTGCACAACGTTGAAATCATTCTCCACTGCGCTTGAGACAGGTGCATTCCACCTCCTATATCGTGCTCAGTTGTATAGGCTTGAATGGCCTTTTGCTGCTCCTCCAACCTCTGAAGCATATAGAGGGTTGAATTCCACCTCGTTACCACTTCTTGCTTCAGATGATGGCAGGGCAGGTTCAGGCGTTTTTGGTGTTGCTCCAGTCTTCTGTACGTGGTGCCTGTACGCCGAAAGTGTCCCGCAATTCTTCTGGCCACCGACAGCATCTCTTGCACGCCCCGCTCGTTTTTTTTTTTTTTTTATTTAACAATTTTTTATTAGTGGTATATTTCCAAATTACAACATTTGTATACAATAAGACATGGAGCATAGGTTACACAGATGTTGAAGAATGTAGGTTAGTCTTATCTAGTCATCTTTGGATCGAGTATGTGCCTGGTAGCACTGCATGGTGGAGGAACACATCAGTATATGTTATACTGAGGAAATATCCATATAGCAAAAAGGCATCATAACATCTACCACTTGAACCCGTTTAACAATATTGAGTAACATAAGATAAACTATAACGGTGTTAAGAACTATTCAGTTATCTTTATCGATAGCTATCATGCCTGAGTAAAGTCGTCTATTCCTGTAAAAGAGCTAGTGGTATATTGGAGTAAAAGGAGATAATCGCCATACCATAGATCAGTGGTTCCCAAACTGTGTGCCGTGGCACCCTGGGGTGCCGCGGGACACTTGCAGGGGTGCCTCAGGTTGGTTGTCAAGGACCAATTCAAATTATTTATTGTCAATTTAATAGGCAAAACCAGTGCTGGTGGCTGCCAATTATTAAATATGTGGACATACAGAAGCAAATCTTGTCCCTCACCACACAACTGACCCTAAGGATGACATATAACAATAATTTACTTAATCTAATATTTTTTTCTAAATTTCTCAATAAGAAACTTGTGGCCTAGGGGTGCCGTGAAAAAAAAATCTGACACTCCAGGGTGCCGTGACTCACAAAAGTTTGGGAACCACTGCCATAGATGATGATATTTGTATATCACATTAGCCATAAGATGTTGCTCCACGATATTAAATAAGGAATAGTATACCGAAATATAGGGTAAGAGAGAGGAAAGAATAGTTATAAAGAGATAGAAAGTGGGATAAGAAAGAATGAACTTCAGAAGATGAGCCCAGAGAGAGGCTAAGAAAGGACAGAGAGAGAGAAAGGAGGTAAAGAGGGCAAAAGGAGTGGTTTGGGAAGATGAAGAGAGAAAGAAAAAAATACAGCTCTACTATAATATAATTGTGAAAAAGGCGATATTTGAAGTTAACACATTATTAGCGTAACCTATATATCTATCTCTGTCAAGACAAATACTTCAAAGAATAGTATGGGGGGGGGTAAGTAAGAGAAAAAAAAAGAAGTGTAAAAAGAAGAAGGGTGGGGTGGGGGTTGGGTGGACTCTCCGAACCTGGGCGACACGTTAGAGGGGTGAGGAGTGATACTATGAAGAGGGTGTGGAGCCCTCGAGTATGTAATGGAGCCTGGCAGACGAAAGTATATATGAATAAGAAAAATACATTAGTGAAGAGACCAACGAGCGATGTCAAACATTTTGGTTAGCGAGAGTCTCTCTTCGTCTGGTAGGGACAGTAGGTAGTAGTGCCATTTGTTCAGGAATTTAGATAGGATCTCTCCTCTGGCCAGAATCAAAGATCTTCTGTCAAAGAGGAATATCTGTCTAAGCTTCTGTAGTACCTCATTGAGGGATGGTGCAGATTTGGTGGTCCAATGAATTAGGATTATCTTTTTTGCAATCGTCACTATAATGGTAAGTAGTGGATGGATCTGAGGTGAGAACGGACCAATTTTCCAGTTTGTGAAATTTGCGCATAAGCATGCTAAGATGTCAGGTTGTATCCTAGCTTGAAATAGTCTATTAATGTAAGCTATAACTTTGTGCCAGAATTTTTTGATCTTCCCACATGACCAAAAGGAATGTAGGAATCTGGCCATGTGTGCTGAGCATTTTGGGCAGTTTCCTGATTCCTCCAAGACCATATGGCTTCTCTGTGCTGGGGAGATGTATGCTCTATGGATAGTTCTGAAGTGGACCTCTTGTAGATAAGAGGAGTTAAGCCAACTCATGGATTGACTAAAAGTAGGGCACAGATCAGAGATTTCGACTACTGTGGGTATGTCTTGTGACCATTTCGAGGGATTGGCTGGTGGAGAGGTAGGATGTCTGGCTAACATAAGTTTAGAGTATAAAAGACTAGTCTTGTATGGTCTGTGTATTAGGGATTGGAGTAGTATTAGTATTAGATCTTGTGTGTCCGGATGGAAATTATGTGTATGTATAGATGTTGCGAAATGGCGGGCTTGTAGAAACATGAAGAATTGGTTATTAGGGAGTTGGTAGGTCTGTTGAAGGGCGGAGAAAGGGAGAGGTATTCCCCCTGGGTCAAAAACTTTTGATGTTGTCGATAGTCCTTTAGCCTTCCAGTCAAGGTACTGGCGATTGGTTAACGAGGGTGGGAATCGTGGGTTGCCCCAAAGCGGGATGTGTACGGATGAAGTGTAATCTCAGTGTAGGATTTTGTTGATGGAGATCCATGATTTGTATGTATCTGTGAAGATGATGTTATTATAGATATGTGGTGGGATGTCTTGCTTCCTGGCGTGGAGCAATGCACATGGGGAGTATGGAGCAAACATGGCTGTATCAAGATTTACATCTGTGTAGGTGGAGGTTGCTAAAATCCAGTCAGAAATGTATCGGAACATAACAGAGTGAGTATACATATGAAGGTTGGGGGCTTTGAGGCCTCCGTGCTTAATGGGATTTTGCAGTTTGTTTAGCGAAATTCTGGATTTTTTATGTTTCCATAGAAATCTAGAGGTTAGTTTGTCAAAGGTAACGAAGTCAGAGGTTTTCAAAGAGAGTGGCAACATTTGAATGAGGTAGAAGATTTTGGGGAATATAATACTCTTTATAGCCGCAAGGCGGCCCAATAGCGACAGTGGGAGATCCTTCCAGTTATCATACAGTGTAGCTATTTTTGTTAGTAGGGGGGTATAATTAAGTTTATAGATGTTAGCGGTGGATGGTGGAATTTTGATCCCTAAGTATTTTATACCTTCTCTGGCTATATGAAAAGTGGAAAGGGATGGGGTGATTTGAGTGATGGGGGGAGGGCCATTAATGGGTAGGATTTCGGATTTAGATATGTTTATTTTAAGACCTGCAGTTTGGCCAAACGCTGAGATGAGGGACA
Source organism: Pseudophryne corroboree (assembly GCF_028390025.1). Taxonomy (NCBI): domain Eukaryota; kingdom Metazoa; phylum Chordata; class Amphibia; order Anura; family Myobatrachidae; genus Pseudophryne; species Pseudophryne corroboree. The sequence goes on along the minus strand of NC_086450.1, from coordinate 394,714,073 downwards.
TAACTTGGGGAACCGAGGAGGAAGGGTCAGAAAGGAAAAGAATCATGTCGTCTGCAAATAAAGAAATTTTTAATTCCAGTGGACCTAAAGCGATTCCGGGTATATTGGTCGAATTGCGAATAGCTATAGCGAGGGGTTCAATGGCTATGTTGAATAATAATGGTGATAATGGACACCCTTGTCTAGTGCCTCTAGCTATAGGGAAGGGGGAGGAGAGAGACCCATTACAGGAAATTTGGGATGTGGAATTGGAGTATAAGGCTGTAATTATATCAATAAATGATTTAGGGAATCCGAATTTGGAAAGTGTGTGATATAAGTGGGGCCATAGCACTAAGTCGAAGGCCTTCTCGGCGTCCAATGATAAGATAATGGCTGGTTTGGCGGGAGGAGAGATGTTCATACTTTGGACGACCGTGAAGACCTTCCTCAGGTTTATCACCGAGTGACGGCCAGAAATGAAGCCTGTCTGGTCTTGATGAATTATGTGGGGCAATATCGGTTGGAGACGATTGGATAGAATTTTTGTCAGAATTTTGTAGTCAAGGTTGAGTAGAGATATGGGCCTATATGAGCTGGGGAGGGACAAGTCACGGTTTGGTTTGGGTAAAGTTTTTATTATTGCTGAGGTGAAGTAGAGTGGGGGATTTAGATTTATAAGGAGGTGGTTGTATAATAAAACTAAGGTGTCTATAATTTTGGGGGCTAGTAATTTGTAGAATTCGCCTGAGAATCCGTCAGGACCTGGGGCTTTGTCTCGATGGAGATGTTGGATAACTGAAAGGATCTCCTTGGCTGTGATGGGAGCTGTTAGAGAGTCAGAGAGGGATTGCGGGATGGTAGGAAGAGAGGGATATTCCCAAATAGGGGTGGAAGAGAGTGTATTCTGTGATGGGGTGTTTGTAGGGGGGGGGGGGAGAAGGTGCAGAGTATAATGATTCGTAGAATGATTTCATCACCTCTGAAACTTGTTGATTAGAGGTTGTCATTTTACCATCAGGTGTTTTTAGAGGGCGTATGAAGGAAGGAGGGCGGGAACCATGAAGTAAGTTGGTCAGGAGCTTGCCTGTCTTGTTGCCAAATTTGTGATATTTAAAATTTACGTTAAAGAGATGTTTATCACCTAGAGATTGGAGATGTATTTCAAAGTTATTTTTTGCCTTGGTGTATAAATCTTTGTTTTCAGGTGAGGGTGATGTTTTGAATTGTTGGAATGATGATGTTAGTTCTGACTGCAATTGTAAGTAGGTTGAGGCCAGTTGCTTTTTAGATTTAGAGGTGTATGAGATGATCATGCCTCTTAAAACTGATTTGGCTGTTTGCCAGAATATTGGGGGGTTGGAGGTGAGGTAAGATATATTATTAGAGGCGAATTCATCCCATTTCGCTATTAGAGCTTCACAAAACAATTGTGAGCGTGATAAATGAGTTGGGAATCTCCAAATTTTCGTGACAGAAGGGTCATGTGAGAGTTTGAGATCAAACCAGATGAGGGCATGGTCTGAGAGAGAAATGGTTTCTATAGTGGTAGAAATAATATCGGGGATTAGAATATGGGAAATTAAAAGATAATCTATTCGGGATAGGGTGCCATGTGCGGCAGAGAGGCATGTGTATTCTCTGTCGATGGGGTTGAAGGCTCTCCAGACATCAGTGGTTTGGAGAGAGGAGGCGAGGTGAGGGATACCAAATTTTGGTAAAGAAGTAGGTTTAGAGGAAGTGTTGGAGCGATCAAGAAGTGGGGAGGAGATTAGATTGAGGTCACCTCCAATGATTAGTCTTTCTTGGAGGAAGGGGGTTAATTTAGCTATCAGTGTGGAGAAAAAATATTTATTGTAGTTATTGGGTGCGTATATGTTACACAATATATATGAAATGTCTTGTAAGGTAATGTGTGCTATGATGAATCTGCCATTAGGGTCGGGTGTAGTCCTAGACACTTTAAATGGTAGAGAGGATCTAGCCAATATAATTACTCCACGAGCCTTGGAGGAAAAAGGAGCCGCCGCTACAACTGTCCAGCCTAGGGTTCCCAATTTTTTTGATTCTAGATCCGTTAAATGAGTTTCTTGTAGATATGCTAAGTCTAAGTGTTGTTTATTTAGGTATTGCAGGATTCTACGACGCTTGGCTGGGGAATTTATGCCGCCCACGTTCAGAGAGCCAACCCTAAGGTGAGAGAGTGTCATATGTGGTATTTACCATGTGAGGAGGGGACAGAGATAGGGCATTGTGTAGGCCATATTTTGGGTATGTTGAGATGGAAAGGTAGAAGGAGAAAGGGAAGAATTGATAGAGGAAAGATAGCAGTGAGAAGATAAACAAAACATAATGCAAAAAAGTCCTAGTTAGGACAACCCTAGGAAACAACCTAGTTGATCTGCGGTATGGCCAGCATACCAACTTTCGATTCAACGGAGTAAAGGAAGGTATAACCTCAAGGGAGCCTTAGCTGCCCGGAACTAACCCACCAGGCTGAAACATATCGAAGGGGGTGAACCTATGGGGGGTTGGGGAGGGGGGGGTGGGGAGGGGGGGTGGGAGGTTGGGATGAGCAGGTGGGTGTATGTCATAGCTGCAGGCTGCGTGTCCTTAATGACCACAAGGGGCATCACATCAACCCATATACTATCTAGTTACATATATAATAATGTCATAAAATCAAAGGGTTTATCCTTAACAGTATTTGGTGCAGTATCGGAGATAGGCCTATTAGCCCTGCTTATAAGTGAAAAACAATCATGACAATAAACAGTGGTACGTGTCTACATAGCTGTCCTTCAGTGGTTGCGCTGGAGAGGTGAATAGCCCATCACGAAGGTTATCTAGGATGTTATGCAGTGTCAGAAATGTCCTCATGATGTCCTTGCGCTTCTTCTTTGAGGAATGCATCTGCGTCTCCAGGGGTGTTAAAGTCGTAAAATGTGTCTCCTGTGAATATGCGTAGTTTAGCTGGATATTGGAGGGCAAATTTCCTTTTCATCTGTATCAACTGAGCACAGATAGGTGAAAAAGCCTTTCTGGCCCGTGTGAGTTCAGGAGAGAAGTCTTGGAAGATTAGTAATTTATTTTTTTCCCATATCAGTGGGCGTACTTGTCTGGAAGCAATCCAAAGGGCTTGCTTGTGAAGGTAATTTAAGCAGCGGAAAATGACCACTCTGGGACGGGTATCTGCAGGGCGTAGGTTGGGGCCAATTCTATGTACCCTTTCTATGACAATGTCTTTACAAGCGTCAGTGATATGCAGCAGCTGTGGTAGTGTGTGGCTCACAAAGCGTTCCAGGGCTGCATCTTTCACTGATTCAGGGATGCCAATTATTCTCAAGTTGTTTCTCCTGGATCTATTTTCAATATTATCCAGCTTATTTAGAAGATGATAGTTTTCCTTTTGAAGGCGGATGATGTCGTGCTGTGCATCTGCCATGTCATGTGCTATCTTCCCTATTTGTGTCTCGGTTGTGGTCACCCTGTGAGTGAGATTTTTGAGCTGTGTGGAAATGTCAGTGACAGCCTGTGTCAATAGGGGCCCCATCGTGGCCGTTATAGCTTGGGCCAAATCAGCGTGTGTGATGGGAGAATCGGGGTGTCTCTGTGAGACAAACTTATCTGTTTCCGAAGCGGCTTTCTTGTGTGCCGGAGACGCTGGCGGCGAGTCTGTGCCGGGCGCCATCTTTGGATCTGCTCGTCGCTTCTCCTGCCGGAACAGCTGCATGCGGGCGGAGGTATTCGGAGCCAGAAATTTCTCCATACACTGGGGGAAAGGAGGGGAGGTTCGTCCCTTCTTGTTGGAGGCTCCGGGGAGCCGTAAAAAGCTTGTTTGCGGTGAGTGAGTCCCGGGAGCTGCACGGACACGCTGCTTACAGCATGAACCCGGAACCGGAAGCCGCCCCTCTCGTTTTTTAAATAATTCTGCACCACCAAATTCAAGGTATGTGCAAAACATGGGACGTGCTGGAATTTGCCCATATTTAATGCACACACAATATTGCTGGCGTTGTCCGATGCCACAAATCCACAGGAGAGTCCAATTGGGGTAAGCCATTCTGCGATGATCTTCCTCAGTTGCCGTAAGAGGTTTTTAGCTGTGTGCGTATTCTGGAAAGCGGTGATACAAAGCATAGCCTGCCTAGGAAAGAGTTGGCGTTTGCGAGATGCTGCTACTGGTGCCGCCGCTGCTGTTCTTGCGGCGGGAGTCCATACATCTACCCAGTGGGCTGTCACAGTCATATAGTCCTGAGCCTGCCCTGCTCCACTTGTCCACATGTCCGTGGTTAAGTGGACATTGGGTACAACTGCATTTTTTAGGACACTGGTGAGTCTTTTTCTGAGGTCTGTGTACATTTTCGGTATCGCCTGCCTAGAGAAATGGAACCTAGATGGTATTTGGTACCGGGGACACAGTACCTCCAACAAGTCTCTAGTTGCCTCTGCAGTAATGATGGATACCGGAACCACGTTTCTCACCGCCCAGGATGCCAAGGCCTCAGTTATCCGCTTTGCAGCAGGATGACTGCTGTGATATTTCATCTTCCTCGCAAAGGACTGTTGGACAGTCAATTGCTTGGTGGAAGTAGTAAAAGTGGTCTTACGAGTACGACTTCCCCTCTGGGATGACCATCGACTCCCAGCAGCAACAACAGCAGCGCCAGCAGCAGTAGGCATTACACGCAAGGATGCATCGGAGGAATCCCAGGCAGGAGAGGACTCGTCAGAATTGCCAGTGACATGGCCTGCAGGACTATTGGCATTCCTGGGGAAGGAGGAAATTGACACTGAGGGAGTTGGTGGGGTGGTTTGCGTGAGCTTGGTTACAAGAGGAAGGGATTTACTGGTCAGAGGACTGCTTCCGCTGTCGCCCAAAGTTTTTGAACTTGTCACTGACTTATGATGAATGCGCTGCAGGTGACGTATAAGGGAGGATGTTCCGAGGTGGTTAACGTCCTTACCCCTACTTATTACAGCTTGACAAAGGCAACACACGGCTTGACAAATGTTGTCCGCATTTCTGTTGAGATACTCCCACACCGAAGAGCTGATTTTTTTGGTATTTTCACCAGGCATGTCAATGGCCCTATTCCTCCCACGGACAACAGGTGTCTCCCCGGGTGCCTGACTTAAACAAACCACCTCACCATCAGAATCCTCCTGGTCAATTTCCTCCCCAGCGCCAGCAACACCCATATCCTCCTCATCCTGGTGTACTTCAACACTGACATCTTCAATCTGACTATCAGGAACTGGACTGCGGGTGCTCCTTCCAGCACTTGCAGGGGGCGTGCAAATGGTGGAAGGCGCATGCTCTTCACGTCCAGTGTTGGGAAGGTCAGGCATCGCAAACGACACAATTGGACTCTCCTTGTGGATTTGTGATTTCGAAGAACGCACAGTTCTTTGCTGTGCTTTTGCCAGCTTGAGTCTTTTCATTTTTCTAGCGAGAGGCTGAGTGCTTCCATCCTCATGTGAAGCTGAACCACTAGCCATGAACATAGGCCAGGGCCTCAGCCGTTCCTTGCCACTCCGTGTGGTAAATGGCATATTGGCAAGTTTACGCTTCTCCTCTGACAATTTTATTTTAGATTTTTGAGTCCTTTTTTTACTGATATTTGGTGTTTTGGATTCTACATGCTCTGTACTATGACATTGGGCATCGGCCTTGGCAGACGACGTTGCTGGCATTTCATCGTCTCGGCCATGACTAGTGGCAGCAGCTTCAGCACGAGGTGGAAGTCGATCTTGATCTTTCCCTATTTTTGGAACCTCAACATTTTTGTTCTCCATATTTTAATAGGCACAACTAAAAGGCACCTCAGGTAAACAATGGAGATGGATGGATACTAGTATACTTATGGATGGACGAGCGACTGCCGACACAGAGGTAGCTACAGCCGTGGACTACCGTACTGCGTCTGCTGCTAATATAGACTGGATGATAATGATATAAAAAAAATATATATATATATATCACTACTGCAGCCGGACAGGTATATATTATATAATGACGGACCTGCTGGACACTGTCAGCAGCACTGCAGACTCCTAAAGTAAGCTACTAGTAGTATCAAGAAGATAGAAAAAAAAAAACACCACAGGTAGGTGGTATACAATTATGGATGGACGAGCGACTGCCGACACAGAGGTAGCTACAGCTGTGGACTACCGTACTGCATCTGCTGCTAATATAGACTGGATGATAATGATATAAAAAATATATATATATATCACTACTGCAGCCGGACAGGTATATATTATATAATGACGGACCTGCTGGACACTGTCAGCAGCACTGCAGACTCCTAAAGTAAGCTACTAGTAGTATCAAGAAGATAGAAAAAAAAAACACCACAGGTAGGTGGTATACAATTATGGATGGACGAGCGACTGCCGACATAGAGGTAGCTACAGCCGTGGACTACCGTACTGCGTCTGCTGCTAATATAGACTGGATGATAATGATATAAAAAATATTTATATATATATCACTACTGCAGCCAGACAGGTATATATTATATAATGACGGACCTGCTGGACACTGTCAGCAGCACTGCAGACTCCTAAAGTAAGCTACTAGTAGTATCAAGAAGATAGAAAAAAAAAACACCACAGGTAGGTGGTATACAATTATGGATGGACGAGCGACTGCCGACACAGAGGTAGCTACAGCCGTGGACTACCGTACTGCGTCTGCTGCTAATATAGACTGGATGATAATGATATAAAAAAAAAATATATATATATATATATATCACTACTGCAGCCGGACAGGTATATATTATATAATGACGGACCTGCTGGACACTGTCAGCAGCACTGCAGACTCCTAAAGTAAGCTACTAGTAGTATCAAGAAGATAGAAAGAAAAAAAAACACCACAGGTAGGTGGTATACAATTATGGATGGACGAGCGACTGCCGACACAGAGGTAGCTACAGCCGTGGACTACCGTACTGCGTCTGCTGCTAATATAGACTGGATGATAATGATATAAAATATATATATATATCACTACTGCAGCCGGACAGGTATATATTATATAATGACGGACCTGCTGGACACTGTCAGCAGCACTGCAGACTCCTAAAGTAAGCTACTAGTAGTATCAAGAAGATAGAAAAAAAAAAACACCACAGGTAGGTGGTATACAATTATGGATGGACGAGCGACTGCCGACACAGAAGTAGCTACAGCCGTGGACTACCGTACTGCGTCTGCTGCTAATATAGACTGGATGATAATGATATAAAAAAATATATATATATCACTACTGCAGCCGGACAGGTATATATTATATAATTAATGACGGACCTGCTGGACACTGTCAGCAGAATGCGTTTATAGAATAAAAACACCACACGACGAGTGTTTAACTTTTTCAGGCAGACAATCACAATATACTGGTGGTCAGACAGTGGTCACTGGTCAGTCACACTGGCAGTGGCACTCTGGCAGCAAAAGTGTGCACTGTTAAATAATATGTACTCCTGCTACTGCTCCCCAGTCTCCCCCACAATTAAGCTGTGTGAGCACTGAGCACTCAGCACAGTCAGATATACATAGATGATGCAGCACACTGAGGCTGAGCACAGATATGGTATACTGTTACTGTGTCACTGTGTATCGTTTTTTTTCAGGCAGAGAACGGATTATATTAAATAATAATATAATAAAAAACTGCACTGGTGGTCACTGGTCAGTCACTAGTAAACTCTGCACTCTCTGAGTACTCCTAAGCTCCAGTAAATCAATTGTCTCACTCTCACTCTCTCTCTTCTAATCTAAATGGAGAGGACGCCAGCCACGTCCTCTCCCTATGAATCTCAATGCACGTGTGAAAATGGCGGCGACGCGCGGTTCCTTATATAGAATCCGAGTCTCGCGATAGAATACGAGCCTCGCGAGAATCCGACAGCGGGATGATGACGTTCGGGCGCGCTCGGGTTAGCCGAGCAAGGCGGGAAGATCCGAGTCTGCCTCGGATCCGTGTAAAAAGGCTGAAGTTCGGGGGGGTTCGGATTCCGAGGAACCGAACCCGCTCATCACTACTAATTATGTGCCCCCCCTCTCTTTTCAACCCTCTTATACCGTGTCTCAGCAGGGGAGAGCCTGGGGAGCTTCCTCTCAGCGTGCTGTGGAGAAAAAATGGCGCTGGTGAGTGCTGAGGGAGAAGCCCTGCCCCCTCGGCGGCGGGCTTCTGTCCCGCTTAAATTTTATTTATTTGGCGGGGGCTCCTACATATATACAGTGCCCAGCTGTATATATGTGTTCATTTGCCAGAATGAGGTCCCAAATGCTGCCCAGGGCGCCCCACCCTGCGCCCTAACAGTGACCAGAGTATGTGTAGGTGTGTGGAGCAATGGCGCACAGCTGCAGTGCTGTGCGTTACCTCCAGTGAAGATCACGAAGTCTTCTGCCGCCTGTGAAGTCTTCTTGCTTCTCATACTCACCCGGCTTCAGTCTTCCGGCTCTGCGAGGGGGAAGGCGGCGCGGCTCTGGGACGGACGGCGAGGGTGAGATCCTGCGTACCAAACCCCTTGGGAGCTAATGGTGTCCAGTAGCCTAAGAAGCAGGACCTAGCTTCAGAGAGTAGGACTGCTTCTCTCGATGCAGGGAGTCTGTTGCCAGCAGAGCTCCCTGAAAATAAAAAAAACCTAACAAAAAACTTTCTATCAGCAAACTCAGGAGAGCTCACTGAAAAGCACCCAGTCTCCACTGGGCACAGAATCAAACTGAGGTCTGGAGGAGGGGCATAGAGGGAGGAGCCAGTGCACACCAGGAACGAAATTCTTTCTTAAAGTGCCCATGTCTCCTGTGGAGCCCGTCTCTCCCCATGGTCCTTACGGAGTCCCCAGCATCCTCTAGGACGTTAGAGAAAATATTTTAATGCTACCTGAGGGTACGGCCGCAATCTGAGGCGCCTGCCAGCTTGCGCACGCCGCCAGCTCCATATTCAGGGCCAGCTTTTGACACTGCTTGGCCATTTTAAATGTGGTACCAGCCATCCGCCAATCAGAGTTCGTGGTCTGGCAGCTGTGGCTCCTTATTGGCTGCCGGACTGCAAGCTTTGATTGGCTCACAAGCTGGCACCATATTTAAATGGCTGCCAGAGACCGGACTACTGGGAGTATCTGGGTGTATCTGGCAGTACTGGGGACATTATGTGTATCTGGCAGTACAGGGGTCAGTGATGTGTAGTAGGGTACACTGGGGTCAGTGATGTAGTGAAGGGTATAGAGGGGTCAGTGATGTAGTGTAGGGTATAGAGTGGTCAGGGATGTAGTGTAAGGTATATTGGGGTTAGGGATGTAATGTAGGGTATAGAGGGTCAGTTAAAATACTAATCCCAAACTCTATGACAAGTAGAGATGGCTACTGACTCACTGTCTCAACACAGTGACTCGAATCATCAGGAAGTGTGAATGATTCGAGTCACTCACTGTTTAGTGAGTCGAGACAGCTGCAGCAGCAGCCTCTCTCAGCCAGAGAGAGAAAACTCAGTGTGTCCTTCAGTCAGTGTCTTCTGCTGAGTGTCTTTATCTGTGATTGGCCAGAGGCTATACCAGGTGACACCCAGTGGGAGGGGGGAGGGAGCAGTCACGACTCACCAGTCAGTGAGTGCTGTGCTGCTGTGCCTGATCCATTTCATGAATCATGATTCATCCTGAGTCTGCCAGTGAGTTGAGACAGTTGTACACTGTGTAGACTCATGCTGCATTCAGATCGCAAATGCCGGATCCTACCCGGTAAGAGAAACATGTACTTACCGGGTGGGACCTGGCATTTGCGCTCCGTTGCTGGCTTTCCGACCCGGCAATATACCGGGTCGGTTGCCATAGCAGCGGAGGGTGCAGCAGCAGCAGGGGCGGGGGTGGAGGCGGCGCTGGGAGATGAGCTCATCTCCTGCGCCGCCTCTCCTTATGCTGTGAATGGGAGCCGTGTCACATCGGAACGGCTCCCATTCACACTGCGCCTGATCCGGTAATCAACCCGGTAATAACCCTTCTTTTTTACCGGGTTGAATTACCGGGTCAGGCGACCCGCTAATTCTGAAAAGGAGCTTTCACATCGCACACTGACCCGTTTCGACACGGCAATATGCCGTGTCGATACCGGGTTTTTAGTGCGATGTGAAAGGGGTATCAGTGACTCAGTGGATGGATCTGATTCATGCAGCATAAGCCTGCAGGAGGTGGAGCCCCTGTGGTACAGTGTTCTCAACTCACTGTTCCTGCTCAATGTGATTGTGGGTGGCAAACTCCCTGGAGGCTAGATAGTGGATAATATAATAAATCCAAGCCCACCTAAAATCATCCAATTAGCAAAGTATGCAAAATAAAAAATAACATTTTTATTTGGTTTAGTTACAGACTGAATGATGTGTTTCATGGCTGTTAAGCTTTCTCTCCTCAGCCAGAAGTAATGTGCATATTCTGTAACTAGTGTGCAATAAGTGGTTATTCATAATATATCAACATAACACTGAATCTATGTTAATATATTATTAACAATCAGTGCATAAGCAGCTGCCTCCCCCAGATACACTGCACAATCACTGCAGCTGAATAACTACCTCCATGGGGTTTATTTACTAAGATTCGTATTTTTCAGAATCATGTTCAAGTTCAATCGCGAATGACATCGACAGTGTAAACTTGCAACTTTTTGAATTGATTACGACTCATTTACTAAGCTTTCGTATTCGTATTTTCTGTATCTTCCGATGTCGATGTCATTCGTGCTTTTCTGCTGTAGATTGCGGCCGCGTTTGCTATTTCGCGGCCGCGTTGTGATGGTTTTTTACGACTGCGTCACGTCTGTTACGGCAGTGATTTGGATTTTGCTGCCGCGTTTTTACTTCTAAGTTTCGTTTACGTCACGCGGCCGTGATTGGTTGTATTTGTGATGGAGGAGTGTCTGTGCATGTTACTATAAAAACGCCACAAACACTCCGCACCTCGTGGGTTTAGCTAGTGGAGAGGAGAGAGGAAGGTGTATTTGGAGTTGGTGAGTTTGGTGGAGTTTTTGGTGGATTTGGAGAGGAGTTTGGTGATTGTTGAGTGCTGTACTGTGTGTGTTAGTAGTCTTGTGATCTTTGTAGTATTGTTTTTTCTCAGTTTGTAAAGTTTTTTGTCCTTGTATTTTTTTTACAGTCTTTTGTCATTGTTTGTGAGTGAGTGAGCGTGTGTGTTGGCTGTGTGGTGTGTAGTAGGAGTAGTGGAGGAGTGTGTTTTGTGTTTTTATTTTTCTGTGTTTTATGTTGTTTGTCATGTCCGACTCAGAGGTCAGTGTGGTGGTGGAGGTTAGTGAGGTGGAGGCTGGTAGTGAGGTGGAGGCTGGTAGTGAGGTGGAGGCTGGTAGTGAGGTGGAGGCTGGTAGTGAGGTGGAGGGGGGTAGTGAGAGGGAGGAGGTTAGTGAGGAGGAGGAGGAGGGGGTGCCTGTTGCTGGTTTTTCAAGTGATAGTGAGGGTGTTGTGGCTCCGCAGCCACGCACCACTACCAAGACTGGCAGGAATATAAAGTTCAGCTATGCTGAAAACATGGCGTTGGTGCGTGAGCTGATGAAGCACCATCGCCAATTGTTTGGTCAGGATGCTGCCAGGGTGTCCTCCCGCAGGAAGTCTGCCCTGTGGGGGCAAGTCAGACTTGCTGTGAATAGTGAGGGTGTGGTGAGGCGGACAGAGGACACGTGCCGCAAGCGTTTTTACGATATTAAGCGGCGTGTCAAGGCCAAGATGGCCAAAGAGTCCAATTCTGCACGGCGAACCGGAGGTGGCCCACCTTTACGTGTAAGCTATCGGGACTGGGAGGAGCCTGTGCGGGCATTGATTCCTGGCGAAGTGGTGTCTGCTACTCATGTCCGGGATTCGGACCGACCCACGCAGGATGGTAAGTTTGAATTGTAATATTGTTCTTAAAATGTCAGTAAAATGTAGATAATCTCATTTTTAAAGTGTAAAGGATGCATTTTTTGGACCAAAACAGATTGCAGGCCTATGCTCCCTTAAGGTGTGTTTGTGTTTTTAATGTGCTTTTTTCGGCTTGTTTAAGCAATATTTTATATTTATTTTAGTTCCAAAACATGTGCAGTGTTTTTTTTTTTATTTTTTTTTTTTTGGGATCAATTTTTGGCGATAATGCTTGAACATGTGTGTTTGTTTTAAATCATCAAAAGGTATTTTTTAGTAACTAATTGAAATGCGGGGCTATTTTTCAAACATTACATTATTTTAACTTTTGCAACTACTCAATCTCTGCAATATCTGAGGCAAATTAAATAATTAATATCCATTTATTGTGTGCCACATCAAGTACATTTTTAGAAACCTCTAAAAAACATGAATCTAGAAGCACTTAAGGCTAAAAATTTTTACGCAACAATACCTAATAGATGCTTACAGTACATTAATGCTTTTCAGTGGGTCATTTTTCAAAATACATGGTAATAATGTTGGGGTCACTTTTTCCACAGTCACCCAGACCAGCCGCCCAGACAGGCCTCAGACAAGTCAGGATGAGGCTGGGATTGCAGGTAAGTCTTCACTGTAGTCACATATTCTGTAAATACATAGAAGTACAAAATATTAATTCTTAATTTTGCACCTAGGTTCTGCTTCTGGAAGCCGAGCTCCTGTAAGGCGCCCATCACAGGGCTTGGGCCACTTACCCAGAAGGCCTACTAAGACACGGCGTCTTGGGACGGATTCCGCACCTCCATCATCCCCACCCAGGCGAAGACTTTCCGCAGTGTTACCCCAGCCACCAATGGCACTATTGGCGAGTTCGCAGAGTGATGAGCCCAGGTCACCTCAGTTATCTGGTGAGTTAAAAAATAAATTAAACACATAAGCAATAATATACACAGTACACTTAATATGTTGTTAGTTGGTTTGGAGTTTACATGTTTTCTAACAACAAGCAATGTGATGTAACGTCTTAAATAGCTAAAGGTGATTTAAACCAATTATATAAGGTCTTAGTGGATGGTCTCAACAACCTATTTGTAAGAAAAGATCAGATTATATTAAAAATTAAGCACACACACGTTCACATATTCCTAAATTATGAAGACAATTAATTTTTGACCCCAAAAAAACCACACCATTCTAGTGTTCACACATCGCCCCTGTCCATTATGTAGATGGCTTACTTGCTCTGCTCCTCTGGACTATACAGGTAAGTAGTCTATATCGTGGTGAGGGGAGGGAATATAACAGTGTAATGGTGTGGAGGGGAGTTAGTTAGGTGAGGAATATGCAAATCTGTCTATGTTAGCGCCTGTGTTGGTATATTTATAACACTAGCTTTAAACTTGGTAAAGTAGCGAAAAACAAGTGTGAAAATTTCAAAAATGGAGTATTATGAATGTATTAATGTGTTGCATTAGCCATGCAAATATAAAATTACTAAAACATTGCATGTTGCCCACCCCATACAGAGCACAACTTGATGTCCGCCATGGACCAGCAGGGCCCAGACCAAGAGCCATCCATCACACTGCAACTGACAGCTGTTGAGCCAAGCATGCCAATACAGTTGCAGGATATACCCCAACCATCCCTCAGTCCCCAACTGGCACAAGCTCCGCCCCCAAGCCAAATTCCTGACGATTTCTGGGCCAGTTGGACAAGCCAACAGGCCCAAACCAATGCCAGCCTCACCCAACATACACAACACCTTGCCAGTCTGCCCCATCATCTACCGCGTATTAGTCGCAACTCGGGCAGACTGATAGTACAAGTAGGGCGAATGGCTACCTCAATGGAGCAAATTAGGGCAGAAAACAGCCAAATGAATGCACATTTAACCCGCATTATAGATGAGCAACAGCGCCATCAGCAGGCACTCGTTCAGCTCATTCAACACAATCAAGTGGTGAATGAGTCCTTATCCAGGATAGTAGCCAGCCACACTGCTACTAACACGCAGCTGATTGCAAGTTTAAATAATTTGAGCAGCAATATTTCGATGATGGGAGCTCAGCAAGTCACCTCCAGCTCGGGGACCACGACCCCTATCCAAACGCCAGTAACCTCCCCTGTTCGGCGTTCATCAAGAGCACGTGCCAGTGAGCCAGCACCCAGCACACACAAGAGAAAAAAATGATTTTGTTTTTGTAAAAATAAAATCAAAAATTGGTCTATAAAACACATTCCTGTGTCCGTCTCCAAAATTTATGAAGCTGGTGTGTATGTATGTATGTATGTATGTATGTATTTCAAGGGTAATGACTGTAAATGTTTTGTTAGCATCAACTAAGCACAATGGACACACCACTATAAACAACAAACAGTAAGTAACAAAACACACAATATAAAGTAGAGCAAAGTGTTTAGTGAAGGATAATTACAGCATAATAAAACTGACCTGTAAAATAACGCAGGATCACTTCTTGACGTACCTGCCTCCCTACATTTGTACTCACACTGTCACCAGATGGTTCTAACTCCTCTGCTTGCTGACTGCTTTCTCCCTCATCATGTGCCAGATGTTGACTTAAGCACAGATTATGGAGAAAACAGCAGCAGAACACAATTCGAGTCACCTTTGAGGGACTATACAACAAAAGGCCACCAGATTTATCCAGACACCGAAAACGTGACTTCAGCACCCCAAAACATCTTTCTATCACATTCCGCGTAGCCTTATGTGCATGATTATAACTGTGTTCAGCAGGAGAATCAGGTTGGGACAATGGAGTAAGGAGCCAAGAGTAGCAGCCGTAACCCCCATCACCTGAAAAACATATATAGTCAACATTAGGACATATGTTAGAATATTCTTTCACCTCCTCCAAACTCTAGGTTGTGGTTAAAAGACAGACACACAAAACATTTTCAACATACCCAACAGCCAGCCATCAGGCATTTGTCCCTCCTCAAATTTATCGAAGAGCGAGGACTGACTGAGGATGAAGGAGTCATGGCAGGCACCAGGGTAACCTGCAACAACACTCATAATTTTTAATTTTGCATCACAGACCACCTGGACATTAGTTGATTGATCCATATGCCTATTAGTATATATATACTGGCGGCCCTTAGGTGATCTCAGCTGAACGTGTGTGCAATCTATGGCCCCCAGCACATTGGGCATGCCAGCAAGCTCATAGAAAGCTACCCTGACAGCACTCCACTCCGACTCCTCAGTAGGGAAGCAGATTGAGGCTTTAATGTGTGGCTCCAACACATCCAAAACCTGAGTGGACATTAAAGAAGCTAAGGTGAGTGTCATGTTAGGTATTCTCTACAATACTGTGGTGTTTAAACTTACACAAGCAACACTTAGCCATAACCGCATATGTATTTTTAGACTCACCTGCATCAAATATCTTGAAAAGGTGGGCTGTGAGATCCCAATGACGTCGCCTGCCACAGCCTGGAAGCTCCCAGTAGCCATAAAGTGTAACACAGCCAGGAGTTTGTGTAGGCCTGAGACAGAGCGAGAGCGTGCTGTTTCAGGGTCTATGCCCAGTTTGACAAGGTCATACAGGTGGAAAATGTTGTTTCTATTTAGGCGGAACATCTGTATGACCCTATCATCGGACAATGCATTTAAGTTTAAACGCCCTCTAAAAAAACGAGGCTGGCGCAGCCTCCGCGGTACCTGGACAACCTGTTGGCCATGTTCACTTACCTGGTCCTGATTCCTGGAAGCCTCATGGAGCAGTCTAACGTATCCCACAGCCAACAAAAAACCATTGCCACACACCACAGCAGCCATTTCAGAGTGAGAGAAGTTCAGAATGTGCCTGAAACACTTTTATAGGCCCAAAAAATCAGGTGTGAGTAATGGATAATTAAGTACACATGTAAACGCGGTTTCAAAAGGCTGGCGCGTTTTTTTTTAGGAAAAAAATGCGAATCGTAATTTTTCGCGGCCGCGAAGGCACTTTCGCGGCAGCAAATACAATTACGAATGGTTAGTAAATGACCGAGATTCACATCTAAACAGGCGTAATTTGACCGATGGTGTATTCATTCGTAATTTTGCACTTGGACTATGAAAAAAATACGAATGCCCTCATCACTGCCGTGAATACTGTTTAGTAAATGACCGAGATGCCACTTAGAAGAAAAAACGCAATCACGGTCAAAATCGGGAGCTTAGTAAATATACCCCCATGAGTCCAGCACTGATCTGCCAGCACTGGCAACTCACTGATTCATGTGCAGTCTCTGCAATACATTCCAGTACAAATGAGTCATGACAAATGAGTCATGACAAATGAGCCACTTCACTGAACTGAGTCATGTGTCTCAACTCAGTTCAGTGAATCACTTTGCCCATGACTAAATTGACAGGCAGCGGCGCCGGCATCATGAAGCCTCCTCTCCCCCTCTCCTCCTCCCCTGTCACATGCTCACTGTGCAGCCAGTCACAGTGTGCTGGGTGGATCGAAAAGGGGGTGGAGCTTTGTGGGAATAAGGGGCGGAGCTACACGGGACCAGGCTGCAGCCTGCATCACAGGAGGACGAGTTTCCAAACTTTTTCATGTAAGTGGCTGGAAAGAGAGTGTGTGTGTGTGTGTGTGTGTGTGTGTGTGTGTGTGTGTGTGTGTGTGTGTGTGTACATGTGTGTGTGTGTATGTTTGTGTGTGCGCACGCGCAGTGGGGGTCATTCCGATCCGATCGCACGCTGCACTTCTTCGCAGCCGTGCGATCGGGTCGGAACTGCGCATGCGAGGCGGCTGCTTTGCGCAGGTGCGTCGTTGCCCGGCGACAGTCGCCGCGTGCACCGACACCGCGAATGAAGAAAGCTGTCGCAGTGGCGACCGTAAGAAGATTGACAGGAGGAAGGTGTTCCAGGGCGTCAACTGACCGTTTTCTAGGAGTGGTTCGGCAAACGCAGGCGTGTCCAGGCGTTTGGAGGGTGGATGTCAATTTCCAGGACCTGCATCGCTGGATCGATCGCACATGGTAACTATTACCCTGGTCTAGTTCTGCACAAAACTTTTTTTGCATAGCAGGGCTGCAGAAGCGTTCACAGCCTTGCTATTACAAAAAGCCCTCCCCCATAGGCAGCGTCGAGTTGATCGCACGGGCAGCAAAAAGTTGCTACGTGCGATCAACTCGGAATGACCCCCAGTATGTACATGCGTGTGTATGTATATGTGTATGTGGTGTATGTGTGACTGTGCAGCATAATGTGTGTAAGCGTTACTGCTTCAGGGGGGCGTTGCGTCTTGTATAAGCGTTACTGGTACAGGGGGCGTTACGTGTGCAAGCGTCACTGGTACAGGGGGCGTTCATGTGTAAGCATCACTGGTACATGGGGCGTTGCGGGTGTAAGCGTCACTGATACAGGGGGCATTACGTGAGCAAGCGTCACTGGTACAGGGGGGCGTTACATGTGTAAGCGTCAACGCTACAGGGTGCGTTACGTGTGTAAGCGTCACTGCTGCAGGGGGCGTTATGTGTGTTAGCGTCACTGGTACAGGGGTTGTTGTGTGTGTAAGCGTCACTGGTACAGGGGGCGTTACATGTGCAAGCGTCACTGGCACTGGGGGCATTGTGTGTGTAAGCGTCACTGGTAAAGGGTGCGTTACGTGTGTAAGCGTCACTGCTGCAGGGGGCGTTATGTGTGTTAGCGTCACTGGTACAGGGGTTTTTGTGTGTGTAAGCGTCACTGGTACAGGGGGCGTTACATGTGCAAGCGTCACTGGCACTGGGGGCATTGTGTGTGTAAGCGTCACTGGTAAAGGGTGCGTTACGTGTGTAAGCATCACTGCTGCAGGGAGCGTTACGTGTGTAAGCGTCACTGGTACAGGGCTGTTGCGTGTGTAAGCGTCACTGGTACAGGGGGCAATACATGTGTAAGCGTCACTGCTACATGGTACGTTACATGTGTAAGCATCAACGCTACAGGGTGCTTTACATGTGTAAGCATCAATGCTACAGGGTGCGTTCGTGTGTAAGCATCACTGGTACATGGGGCGTTGTGTGTGTAAGCGTCACTGGTACAGGGGGCATTACGTGAGCAAGCGTCACTGGTACAGGGGGCGTTACATGTGTAAGCGTCAACGCTACAGGGTGCGTTACGTGTGTAAGCATCACTGCTGCAGGGGGCGTTATGTGTGTAAGCGTCTCTGGTACAGGGGTCGTTGCGTGTGTAAGCATCACTGGTACAGGGGGGCGTTGCATGTGCAAGCGTCACTGGTACTGGGGGCGTTACATGTGCAAGCGTCACTGGTACAGGGGGCGTTACGTGTGTAGGCATCACTACAGCAGGGGGCGTTACGTGTGTAAGTTCCACTACTACAGGGAGCATTGTGTGTATAAGCATTATGGGGGTCATTCCGAGTTGTTCGCTCGCAAGCTGCTTTTAGCAGCTTTGCACACGCTAAGCCGCCGCCTACTGGGAGTGAATCTTAGCTTATCAAAATTGCGAACGAAAGATTAGCAAAATAGCGAATAGACACTTCTTAGCAGTTTCTGAGTAGCTCCAAACTTACTCGGCATCTGCGATCAGGTCAGTGCTTGTCGTTCCTGGTTTGACGTCACAAACACTCCCAGCGTTCGCCCAGACACTCCTCCGTTTCTCCAGCCACTCCCGCGTTTTTCACGGAAACGGTAGCGTTTTTTCACACACACCCATAAAACGGCCAGTTTCCGCCCAGAAACACCCACTTCCTGTCAATCACATTACGATCACCAGAACGAAGAAAAAATCTCGTAATGCCGTGAGTAAAATTCCTAACTGCATAGCAAATTTACTTGGCGCAGTCGCACTGCGGACATTGCGCATGCGCATTAGCGACTAATCGCTCCTTTGCGACAGAAAAATAACGAGCGAACAACTCGGAATGACCCCCTATGTGCGCTGTCCCTTTGTAAAGTACGGGAGGGCGCAAATTTATAGTTTGCAGGGGGGCGCCGAACACCCTAGCACCGGCCCTGGCTGCAGCCACACCTCTTGAGCCGTCACTGGTTACAATGCTGCTCCAGGTCTACCCCTTCTATTAGTGTCTCAGTAACGATGATTGGCTTGAGCATTTCTAGCTGATTAGGCAGTGAGAGGGTTAGAGGCCCTCCTACCTTGATATGGAGTTGCCTCCAATATTGCTGAGTTGGAGTCACAGTCATTGGCCCTCATTCCGAGTTGATCGCTCACTAGCTACTTTTAGCAGCCGTGCAAACGCATAGTCGCCGCTCACGGGGGAGTGTATTTTCGCTTTGCAGGAGTGCGAACGCCTGTGCAGCCGAGCGGCAGCAAACACATTTTGTGCAGAACAAGACTAGCCCTGTAGTTACTTATTCTGTGCGATGATTGCTGCGACGAGTGACACGGTAATGACGTCAGATACCCGCCCAGCAAACGCCCGGAAAACGGTCAGTTGCCACCCAGAAACTCCCATTTCCTGTCAATCTTCCTGCGTTCGCCAGTGCGACTGGAAGCGTTGCTAGAACCTGTGCAAACCAACGATGCTCTTTGTACCCGTGCGCATTGCGGTGCATACGCATGCACAGCTTTGCTGTTTTTTTAAAAGATCGCTACGCAGCGAACAATGGCAGCTAGCGATCAACTTGGAATGAGGGCCATGGATGGCTTGTTATTGTGGACCACCATATGCAGATGCACCACTCCTCTTTAGCATGTATGTATATTTTGGACAAGCTCCTCCAAAAAGTTGGTAAGGGGCCACAACATTCCAGTTTTCTCTAACGTCCTAGTGGATGCTGGGACTCCGTCAAGACCATGGGGAATAGCGGGCTCCGCAGGAGACAGGGCACATCTAAATAAAGCTTTTAGGATCACATGGTGCGTACTGGCTCCTCCCCCTATGACCCTCCTCCAAGCCTCAGTTAGGTTTTTGTGCCCGTCCGAGAAGGGTGCAATCTAGGTGGCTCTCCTAAAGAGCTGCTTAGAAAAAGTTTTTTTAGGTTTAAATCTCAGTGAATCCTGCTGGCAACAGGATCACTGCATCGAGGGACTTAGGGGAGAGATTTCCAACTCACCTGCGTGCAGGATGGATTGGAGTCTTAGGCTACTGGACACTTAGCTCCAGAGGGAGTCGGAACACAGGTCCTCCTGGGGTTCGTCCCGGAGCCGCGCCGCCGATCCCCCTTACAGACGCTGAAGACGGAGGTCCGGAAAGCAGGCGGCAGAAGACTCCTCAGTCTTCATGAAGGTAGCGCACAGCACTGCAGCTGTGCGCCATTGTTGCTACACGTCTCACTGATTCAGTCACGGAGGGTGCAGGGCGCTGCTGGGGGCGCCCTGGGCAGCAATATTAAATACCTTTAGTGGCAAAATAAATACATCACATATAGCCATTAAGGCTATATGTATGTATTTAACCCAGGCCAGTTTTCTTAAAACCCGGGAGAAAAGCCCGCCCGAAAAAGGGGCGGAGCTTATTCTCCTCAGCACTCAGCGCCATTTTCCTGCTCAGCTCCGCTGGTGAGGAAGGCTCCCAGGACTCTCCCCTGCACTGCACTACAGAAACAGGGTAACAAAGAGAAGGGGGGCATAATTTGGCGATATTGATATATTAAAAGCGCTTATATCAAAAACAACACCTTCTAGGGTTGTTTATATACATTTATAGCGCTTTTGGTGTGTGCTGGCAAACTCTCCCTCTGTCTCCCCAAAGGGCTAAGAGGGTCCTGTCTTCGATTAGAGCATTCCCTGTGTGGCTGCTGTGTGTCGGTACGTGTGTGTCGACATGTATGAGGACGATGTTGGTGTGGAGGCAGAGCAATTGCCGGTAATGGTGATGTCACCCCCTAGGGAGTCGACACCGGAATGGATGGCTTTAGTTATGGAATTACGTGATAATGTTAGCACATTACAAAAGTCAGTTGACGAAATGAGACGGCCGGAAAACCAGTTAGTACCGGCTCAGGCGTCTCAGACACCGTCAGGGGCTGTAAAACGTCCCTTACCTCAGTCAGTCGACACGGGTACCGACACAGATGAATCTAGTGTCGACGGTGAAGAAACAAACGTATTTTCCAATAGGGCCACACGTTATATGATCACGGCAATGAAGGAGGCTTTGCAGATCTCTGATACTGCTGGTACCTCAAAAAGGGGTATTATGTGGGGGGTGAAAAAACTACCTGTAGCTTTTCCAGAATCAGAGGAATTGAATGACGTGTGTGACGAAGCGTGGGTTAACCCAGATAGAAAACTGCTAATTTCCAAGAAGTTATTGGCATTATACCCTTTCCCACCAGAGGTTAGGGCGCGCTGGGAAACACCCCCTAGGGTGGATAAGGCGCTCACACGTTTATCAAAGCAAGTGGCGTTGCCGTCTCCTGATACGGCCGCCCTCAAGGATCCAGCAGATAGGAGGCTGGAAACTACACTGAAGAGTATATACACACATACTGGTGTTATACTGCGACCGGCAGTAGCCTCAGCCTGGATGTGCAGTGCTGGGGTAGTGTGGTTGGATTCTCTGACTGAAAATATTGATACCCTGGATAGGGACAGTATTTTATTGACTCTAGAGCAATTAAAGGATGCTTTTCTTTATATGCGAGATGCTCAGAGGGATATTTGTACTCTAGCATCAAGAGTAAGCGCGATGTCCATATCTGCCAGAAGAAGTTTATGGACGCGACAGTGGTCAGGTGATGCGGATTCCAAAAGGCATATGGAAGTATTGCCATATAAAGGAGAGGAATTATTTGGGGTCGGTCTTTCGGACCTGGTGGCCACGGCAACTGCCGGCAAATCCACTTTTTTACCTCAGACCCCCTCCCAACAGAAAAAGACACCGTCTTTTCAGCCGCAGTCCTTTCGCTCCTATAAAAACAAGCGACCAAAAGGACAGTCTTATCTGCCGCGAGGCAGAGGAAAGGGTAAGAGAGGGCAGCAAGCAGCCCCTGCCCAGGACCAGAAGCCCGCCCTGGGTTCTACAAAGCCATCAGCATGACGCTGGGGCTTTACAAGCGGACTCAGGAGCGGTGGGGGGTCGACTCAAGATTTTCAGCAATCAGTGGGCTCGCTCACAAGTGGACCCGTGGATCCTGCAGATAATATCTCAGGGTTACATGTTGGAGTTCGAAAGGTCTCCCCCTCGCCGGTTCCTAAAGTCTGCTTTACCAACGTCTCCCTCAGAAAGGACGTCGGTTTTGGAAGCCATTCACAAGCTGTATTCTCAGCAGGTGATAGTCAAGGTACCCCTCCTACAACAGGGAAAGGGGTATTATTCCACACTATTTGTGGTACCGAAGCCGGACGGTTCGGTAAGACCTATTCTAAACCTGAAATCCTTGAACCTGTACATACAGAAATTCAAGTTCAAGATGGAGTCACTCAGAGCAGTGATAGCGAATCTGGAAGAAGGGGACTTCATGGTGTCCCTGGACATAAAAGATGCTTATCTGCATGTCCCAATTTACCCCTCACACCAAGGGTATCTCAGGTTCGTGATACAAGACTGTCATTATCAGTTTCAAACGCTGCCGTTTGGTTTGTCCACGGCCCCTCGGGTCTTTACCAAGGTAATGACCGAAATGATGGTTCTTCTACGAAGAAAAGGCGTATTAATTATCCCTTACTTGGACGATCTCCTGATAAGGGCAAAGTCCAGAGAACAGCTGGAAGTCGGTGTAGCACTAACCCAGGTAGTGCTTCAGCAACACGGGTGGATTCTGAATCTTCCAAAATCTCAATTGACCCCGACAACTCGTCTGCTGTTCCTGGGAATGATTCTGGACACGGTTCAGAAAAAGGTGTTTCTCCCGGAGGAGAAAGCAAGGGAGTTATCCGAACTTGTCAGGAACCTCCTAAAACCAGGAACTGTGTCAGTACATCAATGCACAAGAGTCCTGGGAAAGATGGTGGCTTCTTACGAAGCGATTCCATTCGGCAGATTCCATGCACGGACATTTCAGTGGGATCTGCTGGACAAATGGTCCGGATCGCATCTGCACATGCATCAGCGGATAACACTGTCACCAAGAACAAGGTTGTCTCTCCTGTGGTGGTTGCAGAGTGCCCATCTGTTAGAGGGCCGCAGATTCGGCATACAGGACTGGGTCCTGGTGACTACGGATGCCAGCCTACGAGGCTGGGGAGCAGTCACACAGGGAAGAAACTTCCAGGGCGTGTGGTCAAACCTGGAGACGTCCCTTCACATAAATATACTGGAGCTAAGAGCGATCTACAATGCTCTAAGCCTGGCAAAATCGCTGCTTCAGGGTCAGCCGGTGTTGATCCAGTCGGACAACATCACGGCAGTCGCCCACGTAAACCGACAAGGCGGCACGAGAAGCAGAAGAGCAATGACAGAAGCTGCAAGGATTCTGCGCTGGGCGGAGAATCATGTCATAGCACTGTCAGCAGTGTTCATCCCGGGAGTGGACAACTGGGAAGCAGACTTCCTCAGCAGACACGACCTTCACCCGGGAGAGTGGGGACTTCATCCAGAAGTCTTCCACATGATTGTGAACCGTTGGGAAAGACCAAAGGTGGACATGATGGCGTCTCGCCTCAACAAAAAATTGGACAGATATTGCGCCAGGTCAAGAGACCCTCAGGCAATAGCTGTGGACGCTCTGGTAACACCGTGGGTGTACCAGTCAGTGTATGTGTTCCCTCCTCTGCCTCTCATACCAAAGGTACTGAGAATTATACGGAAAAGAGGAGTAAGAACAATACTGGTGGCTCCGGACTGGCCAAGAAGAACTTGGTATCCGGAACTTCAAGAGATGCTCACGGAGGATCCATGGCCTCTACCTCTAAGAAGGGATCTGCTTCAGCAGGGACCTTGTATGTTCCAAGACTTACCGCGTCTGCGTTTGACGGCATGGCGGTTGAACGCCGGATTCTAAAAGAAAAGGGCATTCCAGAGGAAGTTATTCCTACCTTGATTAAGGCTAGAAAGGAAGTGACTGTACAACATTATCACCGCATTTGGCGAAAATATGTTGCGTGGTGTGAGGCCAAGAAGGCTCCAACGGAAGAATTTCAATTGGGTCGATTCTTACATTTCCTGCAAGCAGGATTGTCTATGGGCCTAAAATTGGGGTCCATTAAAGTTCAAATTTCGGCCTTATCAATCTTCTTCCAGAAGGAATTGGCATCAGTGCCTGAAGTACAAACTTTTGTCAAAGGTGTACTACATATACAACCCCCAATAGTGCCTCCAGTGGCACCGTGGGATTTGAACGTAGTTTTGAATTTTCTCAAATCTCATTGGTTTGAGCCTCTAAAATCGGTAGATTTAAAATACCTTACATGGAAGGTAACCATGCTATTGGCTCTGGCTTCAGCCAGGAGAGTTTCAGAGTTGGCGGCTTTATCATACAAAAGCCCATATCTGATTTTCCATTCGGACAGGGCAGAACTGCGGACACGTCCTCATTTTCTCCCTAAGGTGGTTTCGGCTTTTCACTTGAACCAGCCTATTGTGGTGCCTGCGGCTACTAGCGACTTGGAGGACTCCAAGTTACTGGACGTTGTCAGAGCATTAAAAATATATATTTCAAGGACAGCTGGAGTCAGAAAATCTGACTCGTTGTTTATATTGTATGCACCCAACAAGATGGGTGCTCCTGCGTCTAAACAGACGATTGCACGTTGGATCTGTAGCACAATCCAACTTGCACATTCTGTGGCAGGCCTGCCACAGCCTAAATCTGTAAAGGCCCACTCCACAAGGAAAGTGGGCTCATCTTGGGCGGCTGCCCGAGGGGTCTCGGCATTACAACTTTGCCGAGCAGCTACGTGGTCAGGGGAGAACACGTTTGTAAAATTTTACAAATTTGATACTCTGGCTAAGGAGGACCTGGAGTTCTCTCATTCGGTGCTGCAGAGTCATCCGCACTCTCCCGCCCGTTTGGGAGCTTTGGTATAATCCCCATGGTCCTGACGGAGTCCCAGCATCCACTAGGACGTTAGAGAAAATAAGAATTTACTTACCGATAATTCTATTTCTCATAGTCCGTAGTGGATGCTGGGCGCCCATCCCAAGTGCGGATTGTCTGCAATACTTGTACATAGTTATTGTTACAAAGATCGGGTTATTACTATTGTTGTGAGCCATCTTTTCAGAGGCTACTTCGTTTTTTGTTATCATACTGTTAACTGGGTTCAGATCACAAGTTGTACGGTGTGATTGGTGTGGCTGGTATGAGTCTTACCCGGGATTCAAGATCCTTCCTTATTGTGTACGCTCGTCCGGGCACAGTACCTAACTGAGGCTTGGAGGAGGGTCATAGGGGGAGGAGCCAGTACGCACCATGTGATCCTAAAAGCTTTATTTAGATGTGCCCTGTCTCCTGCGGAGCCCGCTATTCCCCATGGTCCTGACGGAGTCCCAGCATCCACTACGGACTATGAGAAATAGAATTATCGGTAAGTAAATTCTTATTATTCCCCTGTGTGTATCCTTAGCTGCCACTATTCAATAAAAAGGAAAAATAATAGGATAAACCACACTTTGTATAAAGGTAATTAAACCAGCTTACATTTTATTTAATTTTTTGGCATATTTTGCATTGCATCCATACAGATCTGTTATTATATCTCTGCTATGCTCTTCAGTCCTTCTCAATGAAGAATATATTTAAACACAATGGCCCTCATTCCGAGTTGTTCGCTCGCAAGCTGCTTTTAGCAGCATTGCACACGCTAAGCCGCCGCCTACTGGGAGTGAATCTTAGCTTTTCAAAATTGCGAACGAAAGATCCGCAATATTGCGAAAAGACTTCTCTGTGCAGTTTCTGAGTAGCTCGAGACTTACTCTGCCAGTGCGATCAGTTCAGTGCTTGTCGTTCCTGGTTTGACGTCACAAACACACCCAGCGTTCGCCCAGACACTCCTCCGTTTCTCCAGCCACTCCCGCGTTTTTCCCAGAAACGGCAGCGTTTTTTCAAACACTCCCATAAAACGGCCTGTTTCCGCCCAGAAACACCCACTTCCTGTCAATCACATTACGATCACCAGAACGAAGAAAAAACCTCGTAATGCCGTGAGTAAAATACCTAACTGCATAGCAAATTTACTTGGCGCAGTCGCAGTGCGAACATTGCGCATGCGCAATAAGCGGAAAATCGCTGCGATGCAAAGAAAATTACCGAGCAAACAACTCGGAATGACCACCAATGTCACTGAAAGTCATCTCTGTATCAGATTTATTTCAGATATCCACCCTCACCAAAGCCGGATTAAGAGGGGGAAGTTGGGGCTCCAGGGGCAAGTAACCCTGGGCCCTCCACAGTGACAAGGCCCACTGTCACCCACCACAGATCGGATCTCTATTACTGATCCTATCTGCGAAGCTGTGCTCCCTTCTAACACCACTGACAGCCAGCCAGACAGAGTTCTGCAGGGCAGCAGAGCCGAGGGACGGCTCCACTGTCCAATGATATATGAAACTGCAGCCTGCGGCTCCGTGACTGGTTGGAGCACAGGCTGCTGGGAAGAAGGAGGCGGGATCCCGGGCATGCACATCTTCGGAGCATGGAGCTGGATGTACCCAGAGGGGGAGAGAGGAACGTGCAAGTTCTCTTTCCTCCTGTTCCTCCTTGTCACAGCCTGTATTTGCCACCAGCACAGCGGTGCAAAAGTAAGAGAGGCTGCATTATCTTTTTTTAATGTTATTATAGAAATTTGAAGTTAATGGGTCATATATAGATAGATAAATAGATAGATAGATTGATATTTATATATACTGTATGTATATCTGTATATACTGTTTATATATATATATATGTATTTATAAATATATTTTTTTTTATATAGGTATATTGTATATGTGTATGTATATACAGACCTAGGGCGGCACTCGCAGCTCAATAAATCACGCTATACCACTTTGTAATATATCAACTTTTCAAAGCATTACATTTTCTACAGTATATCCTGAAGAAAATGTAATGCATTGAAGCGTTGATATATTACAAACCCGTATAGCATGATTTATTGAGCTGCAAGTGCCGCACTAGGCCGATACACACATATGTATATATACAGAGAGAGAGAGAGTAAATAATATATCCAACCAAGCCCCCCCCCCACCCCCCCCCCATCCTCCCCTGGTTCAATTTGTACAGTGTGTGTCATTTTATATATATATATATATATATATATATATATATATATATATACACTGCTCAAAAAAATAAAGGGAACACTAAAATAACACATCCTAGATCTGAATGAATTAAATATTCTTATTAAATACTTTGTTCTTTACATAGTTGAATGTGCTGGCAACAAAATCACACAAAAATGATCAATGGAAATCAAATTTATTAACCCATGGAGGTCTGGATTTGGAGTCACTCAAAATTAAAGTGGAAAAACACACTATAGGCTGATCCAACTTTGATGTAATGTCCTTAAAACAAGTCAAAATGAGGCTCCGTAGTGTGTGTGACCTCCACGTGCCTGTATGACCTCCCTACAACGCCTGGGCATGCTCCTGATGAGGTGGCGGATGGTCTCCTGAGGGATCTCCTCCCAGACCTGGACTAAAGCATCCGCCAACTCCTGGATAGTCTGTGGTACAACGTGGCGTTGGTGGATGGAGCGAGACATGATGTCCCAGATGTGCTCAATTGGATTCAGGTCTGGGGAACGGGCGGGCCAGTCCATAGCATCAATGCCTTCGTCTTGCAGGAACTGCTGACACACTCCAGCCACATGAGGTCTAGCATTGTCTTGCCTTAGGAGGAACCCAGGGCCAACCGCACCAGCATATGGTTTCACAAGGGGTCTGAGGATGTCATCTCGGTACCTAATGGCAGTCAGGCTACCTCTGGCGAGCACATGGAGGGCCGTGCGCCCCCCCCCAAAGAAATGCCACCCCACACCATTACTGACCCACTGCCAAACCGGTCATGCTGGAGGATGTTGCAGGCAGCAGAACATTCTCCTTGGCGTCTCCAGACTCTGTCACGTCTGTCACATGTGCTCAGTGAGAACCTGCTTTCATCTATGAAGAGCACAGGGCGTCAGTGGCAAATTTGCCAATCTTGGTGTTCTCTGGCAAAAGCCAAACGTCCTGCACGGTGTTGGGCTGTAAGCACAACCCCCACCTGTGGATGTCGGGCCCTCATACCACCCTTATGGAGTCTGTTTCTGATCGTTTCAGTAGACACATGCACATTTGTGGCTTGCTGGAGGTCATTTTGCAGGGCTCTGGCAGTGCTCTTCATGTTCCTCCTTGCACAAAAGCGGAGGTAGCGGTACTGCTGCTGGGTTGTTGCCCTCCTACGGCCTCCTCCACGTCTCCCGATGTACTAGCCTGTCTCCTGGTAGCGCCTCCATGCTCTGGACACTACGCTGACAGACACAGCAAACCTTCTTGCCACAGCTCGCATTGATGTGCCATCCTGGATGAGCTGCACATTTGTGTTATGATTTTCACTTTAGACCTTAGGGCCCCCCTGTTTTAAGCTTTCTGGAGAGTACACACCTGATGATATTGTTAATTTTGTGCAACATGACCCCTTACTAAATAGAGATAACGGGTGAATGGCACACGAGCAATTGTTGGATCTAAAAGGCCTCCTTTGCCAAAAGTTTCCTGCTATAACTTTCTCCAACAAATTAGAGAATTGATTCGAATTTCCTAGTCGTGTTTTGGTTTTGCATAAAGACAGCTAAAATTATGTTATATTTGCAATCCGAAACCCAAAATTTGGATTTAAAATCCGAATTCTGAACTGCGGGAAGATCAGGACCGGAACTGGATTTGGATCGCCTCAGGAGATCCGGACCAGGTTTTGGTTAAGTTCAGGTCCACAAAATTCAGGCGGGTTCAGATTTCAAGAGAACAGAGCCACTCATCTTTAGTTTAGGGTCACTAAATTGGAAATTTGCATAACACATAGTTATGTTTAACCCTCTCATCACTGCCATGGGTACATATATTCAGAGGGTCCCAACTGTTACATGCTTGCATAGTTTATCTTAACAAATATATAATATTTTTTTTCCATTGGGCCCTTTGAGTGCTCTAAAAATTCCAAAGTGATGAATATGTCTGATGGCAGCTCAACCTTGTTGCAATCTACTCCAGCCAAGTAAATGAAAGAATCAACACCTAGAAAATGCTAGGAAGGGAGCGCTAACGGTGCCCCATATCATAAAAAAAATACAACAGTACTATAAGCATCATTGTTACCACAATGATCCTACGGTATTATTAACCTCAATAACATTCATTTCTACTCATTTCCAGTTTATTCTGAACACCTCAGAATATTGTTTTTAGGCCAAAAGGTTGCACCGAGGTCACTGGATGACTAAGCTAAGCACCACAAGTGGGCGGCACAAACACGTAGCCCATCTAGGAGTGGCACTGCAGTGTCAGACAAGATGGCCCTTTTAAAATCTAGGCCACAAGCAAACAGCACATCATTCAAAGAAGAAAAAAAGGTGCAATGAGGTAGCTGGATGACTAAGCTAAGCAATCCAAGTGGGCGGCACAAACACCAGCCCATCTAGGAGTGGCACTGCAGTGTCAGACAGGATGGCACTTTTAAAAACTAGGCCACAAAGAGCACATCATGCAAAGAAAAAAAGAGGTTCAACAAGGTCGCTGGATGACTAAGCTAAGTGACACAAGTGGACGCACAAACACCTGGCCCATCTAGGAGTGGCACTGCAGTGTCAGACAGAATGGCACTTTTAAAAACTAGGCCCCAAACAGCACATCGTGCAAAGAAGAAAAAGAGGAGCAACGAGGTAGCTGGATGACTAAGCTAAGCGACACGAGTGGTTGGCACAAACACCTGGCCCTTCTAGGAGTGGCACTGCAGTGTCAGACAGGATGGCAGTTTTAAAAACTAGGCCCCAAAGAGCACATAATGCAAAGAAGCAAAAGAGGTGCAATGAGGTACAGAAGCTGGATGACTTAGCTAAGCAACACAAGTGTGCGGCACAAACACCTTGCCTATCTAGGAGTGGCACTGCAGTAGCAGACAGGATGGCAGTTTTAAAAGCTAGGCCCCAAACAGCACATACTTGACAATATACCGTATATACTCGAGTATAAGCCGACTTTTTCAGCACTTTTTTTTGTGCTGAAAAAGCGCTCTCGGCTTTTACTCGAGTCAGTGCAGTGGCAGTGCAGTGCAGTGGGAAGGAGGGACACGGAGGGCACAGCGCGCGCCTCTCCTGTGTCCCTCCTGCGTCTCCGGCGGCAGCGGCAGGTCTATTAAAGGAAGTACCCATTCGTGAGCTCTGATTGGCTCACGAACCGGCACTTCATTTAACAGGCCTGCCGCGGCCGCCGGAGACGCAGGAGGGACACAGGAGAGGTGTGCGCTGTGCCCTCCGTGTCCCTCCTTCACAAGACAGCGCGGGAGCGGTGGAAGGTAAGTTATACCAGGCACTGGGGGAGCATATTTGGCACTTGGGGGGGGTGGGGGGGGGGGCATATGTGGCACTGAGGGGGCATGCATATCTGGCAGTATGATGGCATGTCTGGCACTGTGGGGGCATGCATATCTGGCAGTATGAGGGCATATCTGGCACTGTGGGGGCATGCATATCTGGCAGTATGAGGGCATATCTGGCACTGTGGGGGTATATCTGGCACTATGAGGCCATATCTGGCACAGTGGGGGCATATCTGGCACTATGAGGGCATATCTGGCACTGTGGGGGCATATCTGGCACTATGAGGGCATATCTGGCACTGTGGGGGCATATCTGGCACTATGGGGGCATATCTGGCACTGTGGGGGGCATATCTGGCACTGTGGGGAAATATCTGGCAGTATGAGGGCATATCTGGCACTGTGGGGGTATATCTGGCACTGTGGGGGAATATCTGGCAGTATGAGGGCATATCTGCCACTGTGGGAGCATATCTGGCACTATGAGGGCATACCTGGCACTGTGGGGGCATATCTGGCAGTATGAGGGCTCTGTACGGCTAGAGCTGCATTTCCCACCCTAGGCTTATACTTGAGTCAAGAAGTTTTCCCAGGTTTTGTGGTAAAATTAGGTGCCTCGGCTTATATTCGGGTCGACTTGTACTCGAGTATATATGGTACTTCACTTTCATTTAATTTAGTTGACACTTGACAATGACTTATGATGAATGCTTTTTTGGTATTTTGCCCAGGCATGACAATACATGGGGTGTTGCGGGTGTAAGCGTCACTGATACAGGGGGCATTACGTGAGCAAGCGTCACTGGTACAGGGGGCGTTACATGTGTAAGCGTCAACGCTACAGGGTGCGTTACGTGTGTAAGCGTCACTGCTGCAGGGGGGCGTTATGTGTGTTAGCGTCACTGGTACAGGGGTTTTTGTGTGTGTAAGCGTCACTGGTACAGGGGGCGTTACATGTGCAAGCGTCACTGGCACTGGGGGCATTGTGTGTGTAAGCGTCACTGGTAAAGGGTGCGTTACGTGTGTAAGCATCACTGCTGCAGGGAGCGTTACGTGTGTAAGCGTCACTGGTACAGGGGCCGTTGCGTGTGTAAGCGTCACTGGTACAGGGGGCATTACATGTGTAAGCGTCACTGCTACATGGTACGTTACATGTGTAAGCATCAATGCTACAGGGTGCTTTACATGTGTAAGCATCAATGCTACAGGGTGCGTTCGTGTGTAAGCATCACTGGTACATGGGGCGTTGTGTGTGTAAGCGTCACTGGTACAGGGGGCATTACGTGAGCAAGCGTCACTGGTACAGGGGGCGTTACATGTGTAAGCGTCAACGCTACAGGGCGCGTTACGTGTGTAAGCATCACTGCTGCAGGGGGCGTTATGTGTGTAAGCGTCTCTGGTACAGGGGTCGTTGCGTGTGTAAGCATCACTGGTACAGGGGGGCGTTGCATGTGCAAGCGTCACTGGTACTGGGGGCGTTACATGTGCAAGCGTCACTGCTACAGGGTGCGTTACATGTGTAAGCATCAATGCTACAGGGTGCGTTACGTGTGTAAGCGGCACTGCGTCTTGTATAAGCGTCACTGGTACATGGGGCGTTACGTGTGTAGGCATCACTACAGCAGGGGGCGTTACGTGTGTAAGTCCCACTACTACAGGGAGCATTGTGTGTATAAGCATTATGGGGGTCATTCCGAGTTGTTCGCTCGCAAGCTGCTTTTAGCAGCTTTGCACAGGCTAAGCCGCCGTCTACTGGGAGTGAATCTTAGCTTATCAAAATTGCGAACGAAAGATTAGCAAAATAGCGAATAGACACTTCTTAGCAGTTTCTGAGTAGCTCCAAACTTACTCGGCATCTGCGATCAGGTCAGTGCTTGTCGTTCCTGGTTTGACGTCCCAAACACACCCAGCGTTCGCCCAGACACTCCTCCGTTTCTCCAGCCACTCCCGCGTTTTTCCCAGAAACGGCAGCGTTTTTTCACACACTCCCATAAAACGGGCAGTTTCCGCCCAGAAACACCCACTTCCTGTCAATCACATTACGATCACCAGAACGAAGAAAAAACCTCGTAATGCCGTGAGTAAAATACCTAACTGCATAGCAAATTTACTTGGCGCAGTCGCAGTGCGAACATTGCGCATGCGCAATAAGCGGAAAATCGCTGCGATGCAAAGAAAATTACCGAGCGAACAACTCGGAATGACCACCAATGTCACTGAAAGTCATCTCTGTATCAGATTTATTTCAGATATCCACCCTCACCAGAGCCGGATTAAGAGGGGGAAGTTGGGGCTCCAGGGGCAAGTAACCCTGGGCCCTCCACAGTGACAAGGCCCGCTGTCACCCACCACAGATCGGATCTCTATTACTGATCCTATCTGCGCAGCTGTGCTCCCTTCTAACACCACTGACAGCCAGCCAGACAGAGTTCTGCAGGGCAGCAGAGCCGAGGGACGGCTCCACTGTCCAATGATATATGAAACTGCAGCCTGCGGCTCCGTGACTGGTTGGAGCACAGGCTGCTGGGAAGAATGAGGCGGGATCCCGGGCATGCACATCTTCGGAGCATGGAGCTGGATGTACCCAGAGGGGGAGAGAGGAACGTGCAAGTTCTCTTTCCTCCTGTTCCTCCTTGTCACAGCCTGTATTTGCCACCAGCACAGCGGTGCAAAAGTAAGAGAGGCTGCATTATCTTTTTTTAATGTTATTATAGAAATTTGAAGTTAATGGGTCATATATAGATAGATAAATAGATAGATAGATTGATATTTATATATACTGTATGTATATCTGTATATACTGTATATATATTGTAACACTGTAGGGGTGCAAGGTGCCTTTTCCTGGGGAATATGGCAGCACGCAGCAGCTGAGGAACAACACAAGTCCAGTTTCTGGTACAACTGACCCCGGCCAGTTTTATTGAAACAGAAAATAAAACAAACCCCAAAATAAAAATACCTTGCCTGTCCGGCACTAACTAAACATAAGATGTTCCTAACTGTCACTAAACAAAACACAGAGTTCTTCAGTACATACTGTATAGCTTACTTGCATCAGAAAGCGTGTCTCTCACACACAGATCCTGCAGCCTTCCAGGCAGTCTGCCCATACTAATCAGGTTAGAAGCACTATATCACTCTTACACAGCTGAAACCCTGATTAGCCCTCTGTGAGGCCAAAGACCCGAACTGGGCCCAATGTCTAGAACTCGCCTTATCTCTCTCTCAGAGCCTTTACCCAGCTTTTACAGCAAACTGAAAAGGTTCAGACAAAACAAAAAGCATTTTTCCTAGAAGTTAACATTTTCTAAAACATGTAAGACAAGAACCTGGGACAAATATACCTGCCCTCAAACACTATCCCAGTGTTCTTGTCACATATCCCCCTCCCCTGTTTCGACCTAGGGGCCGGAACACTTGTAGCCCCCAAACAGAAGATGCGAGACAATGCATCTGCGTTGGCCAATTGTGTTCCCGGTCTATGTTCGACAGTAAACTTAAAGTCCTGCAACGCTAGAAACCATCTAGTTACACGAGCATTCTTGCCTCTATTTACATACATCCATTTTAAAGGGGCATGGTCTGTCACTAGTCTGAATTGTCTACCCAAGAGGTAATATCTCAAGGTATCTAGTGCCCACTTAATGGCCAAAGCCTCCTTTTCCACAATGGCATACCTTTTTTCATGCTCATTGAGTTTCCTACTCAAATAAATGATAGGGTGTTCGTCCCCATCTCTGGTTTGGGACAGCACAGCACCTATCCCTACCTCTGAGGCATCTGTCTGTACCACAAATTCTTTTGAAAAATCTGGTGTTATCAACACCGGTTGTGAACACAAAGCCACTTTTAACGCTTGGAACGCCTTTTCTGCATCAGGGTTCCATTTCACCACATTTGACTGCTTCCCTTTGGTAAGGTCTGACAACGGCACCGCTGTGGTCGCAAAATTAGGAATAAACCGTCTATAGTACCCAGTAATTCCCAAAAAAGCCCTTACCTGTTTTTTATTCACTGGACGAGGCCAGTTTTGAATAGCATCAACTTTATTCAATTGGGGCCTAATCAGACCTCTGCCTATGGTGAAGCCCAAGTATTTGACCTCCTCCATTGCGAGGCAGCACTTCTTTGGGTTAGCAGTTAACCCTGCCTCTCTGATTGAGTCCAGTACTGCTTGTACTTTAACCAAATGTGACCCCCAGTCTGTACTGTGAATTACCACATCATCCAAATAGGCAGCTGCATATTTTCTATGGGGCCTCAAAATTTTATCCATCGCCCGTTGAAAGGTTGCTGGAGCCCCATGCAACCCAAAGGGTAACATCTTATACTGGTACAGCCCCTCCGGAACCGAAAAGGCTGTTTTTTCTTTGGCGCTATCAGATAAAGGTATTTGCCAGTAACCTTTGGTCAGGTCCAATGTGGTGAGAAACCTGGCTGTTCCCAGCCTTTCTACAAGCTCATCCACACGGGGCATGGGGTATGCGTCAAACTTGGACACCTCATTTAACTTACGAAAGTCATTACAGAAGCGTATGCTACCGTCGGGCTTCGGGATGAGCACTATGGGACTGGACCACTCACTGTTAGACTCCTCTATGACTCCAAGTTCTAACATGGTTTTAACTTCCTTAGAAATAGCTTCTCGCTGAGCTTCAGGAATCCTATATGGCTTTAAATGAACCCTGACCCCTGGTTCTGTGACAATGTCATGTTTTATTATGGTCGTTCGGCCAGGCAGCTCTGAAAATACCTCCCTATTTTGGATGAGAAATTCTTTAACCTGATTGTTCTGATCAGCTGATAATGTCTCTGACACCTTCACTGCGGGAAGCAACCGGGGTGAAGACACCGAAGGGCAAGGCTCCGCTGACAGAGACAACCTATCTTTCCAGGGTTTGATTAAGTTAACATGGTAGATCTGTTCGGGTTTTCTCTTTCCCGGCTGGTATACTTTGTAATTAACCTCATTCACTTTTTCCCTAATCTCAAATGGACCCTGCCATTTAGCTAGGAATTTGCTTTCCACAGTGGGTACCAAAACAAGAACTCTATCTCCAGGAGCAAATTCCCGTATCTTGGCACTCCGGTTATAGACCCTCTGTTGAGCACTTTGGGCCTGTTCCATGTGCTCTCTGACAACAGGTACCACGGCTGCAATCCTATCCTGCATTTGTGTTACATGCTCAATAACGCTTCTATAAGGAGTGGGCTGTCCTTCCCACGTCTCTTTGGCAACATCCAACAGCCCTCTGGGGTGTCTACCATACAACAAATCAAATGGAGAAAACCCCGTAGAGGACTGAGGAACTTCTCTGATGGCCATTAACAAGTAGGGCAACAAACAATCCCAGTTTTTCCCATCTCTCTCAACAACCTTTTTTAACATACTTTTTAATGTTTTATTAAACCTTTCCACCAACCCGTCAGTTTGGGGATGGTAGATGGACGTCCTGAGGTGAGTGACCTTAAATAACTTGCACAATTCTTTCATGATCCTTGACATAAATGGAGTACCTTGGTCAGTCAAAATTTCTTTTGGTATTCCCACTCTACTAAATACCTGCACCAGCTCCCTAGCTATCGCCTTGGTTGTGATAGTGCGTAAAGGGACAGCCTCAGGATATCGAGTGGCATAGTCCATAATTACCAGGATATACTGATGGCCCCGAGCAGACTTTAACAAGGGCCCCACGAGATCCATGGCTATTCTGTCAAACGGGACCTCTATAATAGGCATGGGAACTAGTGGGCTCCTGAAATGGGGTCTAGGGGCATGATACTGGCATTCAGGACAGGAAGAACAATATTCAGACACTTCTTTATAAACCCCTGGCCAAAAGAACCTTTGTAAAACTCTTTCAGTGGTTTTTTCTGCCCCTAAATGTCCTGCGGTAACGTGACTATGAGCTAAATCTAGTACCGTTCTCCGATAAGGCTGGGGAACTACCAGCTGTTCCACCACATCCTCACCCCTTTTGACAATGTGGTACAAGAGCTCATTACAGATGGCCATGTGGGGATACGTAACCCTGTCACCTGGTACCACAGGTTCCCCATTAACAATCTTAACATTCTCTCTAGCCTTTATTAAGGTAGGATCCTTTAACTGTTCAGACGCAAACAGATCCTTCTTTACCTCCAGGTCAGGCACGCTTTCAGTTCTAACTACTATGTCTCTGTTCCCGGCAAGAGGGTCCTCACTGGACTCCCCATCTGTCACTTCCCCAGCCAAACTAGCAAAAGGCAAAGGGCCAGAAAGTTCCGAAGACCCACGTACATCCAAAAAATCACCGGTATTATCAACTGGCTTTTTACTTCTCACATCTGTTGATAACCGTGATTCCCACAGTTTCCAAAAATGAGGAAAATCCCTCCCTATTATGGCCTCATGCACCAAGGTAGGGACCAGTCCCACTTTAACCATTGCTGACCCACAACAAGTTTCTATATTCACCTCAGCAGTGGCATAATATTGGGTATCCCCATGTATGCAAGTTACCCCAATAGGTATTTGCTGGACCTTTAAGGGGTTCACTAACCCAGCTTTCACGAGGGTAACTAAACTTCCTGAATCTAGCAAGGCCTCTACCCGGTTACCTTCTAAGAACACATCACACATTTGTTTTTCCAGCTCAGGTGAAGGTACCACAGTACAGGCTAACCTAGCAAAGAAAGACATTCTGCGACATTCAAAGGCAGCATCACATTGCATGGGTTCTTGCGTGACTGGGCAATTGGCAATAACATGACCTGGCATACCACACCTAAAACATTTAACCACACGATTATCAACCCATTTGGGCAGCATAGACCGTTCTAGCCCCATTGGCCTGTTTCCAGGGCCAGTGTTTACAGTCTCTCCAGCCTTGCGTTCTCTTAACCGCCCAGCAACGTTTTCCCACGGAACAGTCTTACCAGTCTTTACTGAAGGGCGCTGTCGAGGATCTATGGGTTGCTGGGTGGTCATCAGTAGTTCCTCTGCTGCCAAATACCTCTCTACCATGTCCACTAATTGGTCAGCAGTACCCGGGTTTCCATGGCTCACCCACTTGCGCAGGACCAGGGGCAAAGATCTCAAGTAGCGGTCCATGACGACTCTTTCCACCATCTGGGGACCAGTTAATGTCTCTGGCTGCAGCCATTTTTTTGTTAGCTGAATAAGGTCGTGCATCTGGGAGCGCGGAGGCTTCTCCATGGCGTACAGCCAACGGTGCACCCGTTGTGCTCGTACTGACAGCGTGACTCCCAGGCGGGTCAGGATCTCAGTCTTTAGTTTATCATAGTCCCGAGCCTCAGCAGGGCTTAAATCAAAGTAAGCTTTTTGGGGCTCACCTGACAGGAAAGGTGCCAGCAGACTGGCCCACTGTGCTTTCGGCCAGTTCTCACGCTCGGCAGTCCTTTCAAACGTGGTCAGATAGGCCTCCACATCATCAGCCTCTGTCATTTTCTGCAGGAAGTGACTGGCTCGTATAGAACTAGAGCTGGTTGGAGCACTGACGGCCACATCTCCAACCCGAGCTGCAAGTCTCTGCACCACTTCTGCTAAGGCCTCTCTATCCTGACGCTGTAGTCTCCAATTTTCCTCCATTGCCACCTGCTGCTGTCGGTTGGCCTCCTGCTGAGCCGCTGTAGCTTGCAGCAAGGCTTTAAGCAGATCCTCCATGTCAACAGATTTTTCAGGCGGCTTTGCAGCTGCTTTCACCCAGGACATATATCAAACCCTCAGGGGTGAGTCTCAGTAACTTCACACTGGGCTGTATCTGCATAAACCACCGTTTTCTGCAGGCCTCACAAAGCTGCTGCTTTCACTTATGCGCAGAACGGCCTGCTCGCATTCTCCACCAAGTTGTAACACTGTAGGGGTGCAAGGTGCCTTTTCCTGGGGAATATGGCAGCACGCAGCAGCTGAGGAACAACACAAGTCCAGTTTCTGGTACAACTGACCCCGGCCAGTTTTATTGAAACAGAAAATAAAACAAACCCCAAAATAAAAATACCTTGCCTGTCCGGCACTAACTAAACATAAGATGTTCCTAACTGTCACTAAACAAAACACAGAGTTCTTCAGTACATACTGTATAGCTTACTTGCATCAGAAAGCGTGTCTCTCACACACAGATCCTGCAGCCTTCCCAGGCAGTCTGCCCATACTAATCAGGTTAGAAGCACTATATCACTCTTACACAGCTGAAACCCTGATTAGCCCTCTGTGAGGCCAAAGACCCGAACTGGGCCCAATGTCTAGAACTCGCCTTATCTCTCTCTCAGAGCCTTTACCCAGCTTTTACAGCAAACTGAAAAGGTTCAGACAAAACAAAAAGCATTTTTCCTAGAAGTTAACATTTTCTAAAACATGTAAGACAAGAACCTGGGACAAATATACCTGCCCTCAAACACTATCCCAGTGTTCTTGTCACAATATATATATATATATATATATATATGTATTTATAAATATATATATTTTTATATAGGTATATTGTATATGTGTATGTATATACAGACCTAGGGCGGCACTCGCAGCTCAATAAATCACGCTATACCACTTTGTAATATATCAACTTTTCAAAGCATTACATTTTCTACAGTATATCCTGAAGAAAATGTAATGCATTGAAGCGTTGATATATTACAAACCCGTATAGCATGATTTATTGAGCTGCAAGTGCCGCACTAGGCCGATACACACGTATGTATATATACAGAGAGAGAGTAGATAATATATCCAAACCCCCCCCCCCCCCCCCCCCATCCTCCCCTGGTTCAATTTGTACAGTGTGTGTCATTTTATATATATATATATATATATATATATATATATATATATATATACACTGCTCAAAAAAATAAAGGGAACACTAAAATAACACATCCTAGATCTGAATGAATGAAATATTCTTATTAAATACTTTGTTCTTTACATAGTTGAATGTGCTGGCAACAAAATCACACAAAAATTATCAATGGAAATCAAATTTATTAACCCATGGAGGTCTGGATTTGGAGTCACTCAAAATTAAAGTGGAAAAACACACTATAGGCTGATCCAACTTTGATGTAATGTCCTTAAAACAAGTCAAAATGAGGCTCAGTAGTGTGTGTGACCTCCACGTGCCTGTATGACCTCCCTACAATGCCTGGGCATGCTCCTGATGAGGTGGCGGATGGTCTCCTGAGGGATCTCCTCCCAGACCTGGACTAAAGCATCTGCCAACTCCTGGACAGTCTGTGGTACAATGTGGCATTGGTGGATGGAGCGAGACATGATGTCCCAGATGTGCTCAATTGGATTCAGGTCTGGGGAACGGGCGGGCCAGTCCATAGCATCAATGCCTTCGTCTTGCAGGAACTGCTGACACACTCCAGCCACATGAGGTCTAGCATTGTCTTGCCTTAGGAGGAACCCAGGGCCAACCGCACCAGCATATGGTTTCACAAGGGGTCTGAGGATCTCATCTCGGTACCTAATGGCAGTCAGGCTACCTCTGGCGAGCACATGGAGGGCCGTGCGCCCCCCCCAAAGAAATGCCACCCCACACCATTACTGACCCACTGCCAAACCGGTCATGCTGGAGGATGTTGCAGGCAGCAGAACATTCTCCTTGGGGTCTCCAGACTCTGTCACGTCTGTCACATGTGCTCAGTGAGAACCTGCTTTCATCTATGAAGAGCACAGGGCGTCAGTGGCAAATTTGCCAATCTTGGTGTTCTCTGGCAAATGCCAAACGTCCTGCACGGTGTTGGGCTGTAAGCACAACCCCCACCTGTGGATGTCGGGCCCTCATACCACCCTTATGGAGTCTTTTTCTGATCGTTTCAGTAGACACATGCACATGTGTGGCTTGCTGGAGGTCATTTTGCAGGGCTCTGGCAGTGCTCCTCATGTTCCTCCTTGCACAAAGGCGGAGGTAGCGGTACTGCTGCTGGGTTGTTGCCCTCCTACGG
The DNA here is from genome assembly GCF_028390025.1 of Pseudophryne corroboree. NCBI lineage: Eukaryota > Metazoa > Chordata > Amphibia > Anura > Myobatrachidae > Pseudophryne > Pseudophryne corroboree. Next base: position 394,673,821 of record NC_086450.1, on the reverse strand, counting down.
CCTCCTCCACGTCTCCCGATGTACTAGCCTGTCTCCTGGTAGCGCCTTCATGCTCTGGACACTACGCTGACAGACACAGCAAACCTTCTTGCCACAGCTCGCATTGATGTGCCATCCTGGATGAGCTGCACTACCTGAGCCACTTGTGTGGGTTGTAGACTCCGTCTCATGCTACCACTAGAGTGTTAGCACCGCCAGCTTTCAAAAGTGACCAAAACATCAGCCAGAAAGCATAGGAGCTGAGAAGTGGTCTGTGGTCACCACCTGCAGAACAACTCCTTTATTGGGGGTGTCTTGCTAATTGCCTATAATTTCCACCTGTTGTCTATTCCATTTGCACAACAGCATGTGAAATTGATTGTCAAACAGTGTTGCTTCCTAAGTGGACAGTTTGATTTCACAGAAGTGTGATTGACTTGGAGTTACATTGTGTTGTTTAAGTGTTCCCCTTATTTTTTTGAGCAGTATATATATATATATATATATATATATATATTTGTATTATGATTTTCACTTTAGACCTTAGGGCCCCCCTGTTTTAAGTACCCCGGGCCCCCTGAAGCCTTAATCCAGCTCTGACCCTTGCACTATGGTGACATTGTTTTAGAATCAGCCCCGACGTCACTGAGGCTTGTTAACAATCAAAAGGGTCTCAGCAAGAGCTGACAGGTCAATTACTTGTTGCTAAAGCTTGCTGGAGAGTACACACCTGATGATATTGTTAATTTTGTGCAACATGAGCCCTTACTAAATAGAGATAACGGGTGAATGGCACACGAGCAATTGTTGGATCTAAAAGGCCTCCTTTGCCAAAAGTTTCCTGCTATAACTTTCTCCAACAAATTAGAGAATTGATTCGAATTTCCTAGTCGTGTTTTGGTTTTGCATAAAAACAGCTAAAATTATGTTATATTTGCAATCCGAAACCCAAAATTTGGATTTAAAATCCGAATTCTGAACTGCGGGAAGATCAGGACCGGAACTGGATTTGGATCGCCTCAGGAGATCCGGACCAGGTTTTGGTTAAGTTCAGGTCCACAAAATTCAGGCGGGTTCAGATTTCAAGAGAACAGAGCCACTCATCTTTAGTTTAGGGTCACTAAATTGGAAATTTGCATAACACATAGTTATGTTTAACCCTCTCATCACTGCCATGGGTACATATATTCAGAGGGTCCCAACTGTTACATGCTTGCATAGTTTATCAAATAGAATTTTTCTTAACAAATATATAATATTTTTTTTCCATTGGGCCCTTTGAGTGCTCTAAAAATTCCAAAGTGATGAATATGTCTGATGGCAGCTCAACCTTGTTGCAATCTACTCCAGCCAAGTAAATGAAAGAATCAACACCTAGAAAATGCTAGGAAGGGAGCGCTAACGGTGCCCCATATCATAAAAAAAATACAACAGTACTGTAAGCATCATTGTTACCACAATGATCCTACGGTATTATTAACCTCAATAACATTAATTTCTACTCATTTCCAGTTTATTCTGAACACCTCAGAATATTGTTTTTAGGCCAAAAGGTTGCACCGAGGTCACTGGATGACTAAGCTAAGCACCACAAGTGGCCGGCACAAACACGTAGCCCATCTAGGAGTGGCACTGCAGTCTCAGACAAGATGGCCCTTTTAAAATCTAGGCCACAAACAAACAGCACATCATTCAAAGAAGAAAAAAATGTGCAATGAGGTAGCTGGATGACTAAGCTAAGCAATCCAAGTGGGCGGCACAAACACCAGCCCATCTAGGAGTGGCACTGCAGTGTCAGACAGGATGGCACTTTTAAAAACTAGGCCACAAAGAGCACATCATGCAAAGAAAAAAAGAGGTTCAACAAGGTCGCTGGATGACTAAGCTAAGTGACACAAGTGGACGGCACAAACACCTGGCCCATCTAGGAGTGGCACTGCAGTGTCAGACAGAATGGCACTTTTAAAAACTAGGCCCCAAACAGCACATCGTGCAAAGAAGAAAAAGAGGAGCAATGAGGTAACTGGATGACTAAGCTAAGCGACACGAGTGGGTGGCACAAACACCTGGCCCTTCTAGGAGTGGTACTGCAGTGTCAGACAGGATGGCAGTTTTAAAAACTAGGCCCCAAAGAGCACATAATGCAAAGAAGCAAAAGAGGTGCAATGAGGTACAGAAGCTGGATGACTTAGCTAAGCAACACAAGTGTGCGGCACAAACACCTTGCCTATCTAGGAGTGGCACTGCAGTAGCAGACAGGATGGCAGTTTTAAAAGCTAGGCCCCAAACAGCACATACTTGACAATATACCGTATATACTCGAGTATAAGCCGACTTTTTCAGCACTTTTTTTTGTGCTGAAAAAGCGCTCTCGGCTTTTACTCGAGTCAGTGCAGTGGCAGTGCAGTGCAGTGGGAAGGAGGGACACGGAGGGCACAGCGCGCGCCTCTCCTGTGTCCCTCCTGCGTCTCCGGCGGCAGCGGCAGGTCTATTAAAGGAAGTACCCGTTCGTGAACTCTGATTGGCTCACGAACCGGCACTTCATTTAACAGGCCTGCCGCGGCCGCCGGAGACGCAGGAGGGACACAGGAGAGGTGTGCGCTGTGCCCTCCGTGTCCCTCCTTCACAAGACAGCGCGGGAGCGGTGGAAGGTAAGTTATACCAGGTACTGGGGGAGCATATTTGGCACTTGGGGGGGGTGGGGGGTGGGCATATGTGGCACTGAGGGGGCATGCATATCTGGCAGTATGAGGGCATGTCTGGCACTGTGGGGGCATGCATATCTGGCAGTATGAGGGCATATCTGGCACTGTGGGGGTATATCTGGCAGTATGAGGGCATATCTGGCACTGTGGGGGTATATCTGGCACTATGAGGCCATATCTGGCACAGTGGGGGCATATCTGGCACTATGAGGGCATATTGGCACTGTGGGGGCATATCTGGCACCATGAGGGCATATCTGGCACTGTGGGGGCATATCTGGCACTATGGGGGCATATCTGGCACTGTGGGGGGCATATCTGGCACTATGGGGAAATATCTGGCAGTATGAGGGCATATCTGGCACTGTGGGGGTATATCTGGCACTGTGGGGGAATATCTGGCAGTATGAGGGCATATCTGCCACTGTGGGAGCATATCTGGCACTATGAGGGCATACCTGGCACTGTGGTGGCATATCTGGCAGTATGAGGGCTCTGTACGGCTAGAGCTGCATTTCCCACCCTAGGCTTTTACTTGAGTCAAGAAGTTTTCCCAGGTTTTGTGGTAAAAACAGGTGCCTCGGCTTATATTCGGGTCGACTTGTACTCGAGTATATATGGTACTTCACTTTCATTTAATTTAGTTGACACTTGACAATGACTTATGATGAATGCTTTTTTGGTATTTTTCCCAGGCATGACAATGGGCTTTTTTTTAAATCATATGGCCAACAACTGTCTCCACTGGTGCCTTATTCGAACAAACCACATCACCACCAGATCCTCATTGTCAACTTCCTCCGCAGCGCCAGCTACACTCATATCCTCATCCTGGTGTACTCCAACACTGACATCTTCAATTTGAATATCAGAAACTGGACTGTGGGTGCTCCTTCCAGCACTTGCAAGGGGCGTGCAAATGGTGGAAGGAGCCACCTCTTCCTGTCCAGTGTTGGGAAGGTCAGGCATCGCAACTGCAAACACATTTGGACTCTCCTTGGGGATTTGTGATAGAATCTTTGAACGCACAGTTCTTTGCTGTGCTTTTGCCAGCTTAACTCTTTTAATTTTTCTATTGGGAGGATGAGGGCTTCCATTGTCATGTGAAGCTGAACCACTAGTCATGAACATAGGCCAGGGCCTTAGACAAGGTCGTTCCTTGCCACTCCGTGTCGTAAATGGCACATTGGCAAGTTTACGTTTCTCCTCAGATGATTTAATTTTATATTTTTGGGTCATTTAACTGAACTTTGGCTTTTTGGATTTTACATGCCCTCTACTATGACATTGGGCATCGGCCTTGGCAGACGATGTTGATGGCATTTCATCGTCTATGTCATCATGAATAATGGCAGCAGCTTCAGCACTAGGAGGAAGTGGTTCTTGATCTTTCCCTATTTTATCCTCCAAATTTCTCATACGTCCTAGAGGATGCTGGGGACTCCGTAAGGACCATGGGGTATAGACGGGATCCGCAGGAGACATGGGCACACTATAAGACTTTGAATGGGTGTGAACTGGCTCCTCCCTCTATGCCCCTCCTCCAGAGCTCAGTTAGATTCTTTGCCCAGGAGTGACTGGACACACACTAGGGGAGCTCCACTGAGTTTCTCTAAAAGACTTTATTGTTAGGTTTTTTATTTTCAGAGAGACCTGCTGGCTACAGGCTCCATGCACCGTGGGACTGAGGGGAGAGAAGTCAGACCTACTTCTGTGAGTTAAAGGCTCTGCTTCTTAGGCTACTGGACACCATTAGCTCCAGAGGGTTCGATCACTTGGTGCGCCTAGCTGCTTGTTCCAGGAGCCGCGCCGTCACCCCCCTCACAGAAGCCAGAAGAAAGAAGCCGGGTGAGTATGTGAAGAACAGAAGACTTCAGTGACGGCAGAAGACTTCAGTAACGAGGTACAGCGCGTCGGTCGCGCTGCGATCTATGCTCCCACACACCAACGGCACTCACAGCGTGCAGGGCGCTGGGGGGGAGCGCCCTGGGCAGCATGTTACTGAGGGTCAAATCCGCTGGCAAGAGATGCATATTTAGTGCCCGGGCACCGTGTACAATACCCCCGCCAGTATACAGCAGCGGCCGCGCTGCGCGCCATTGCTCCCGCACAAGGGTGCAGGGCGCCGGGGGGGCACCCTGGGCAGCAATATAAACATGTATACAGTGCGTGGGCACTGTATACGGACCCCCGCCAGCATAAAAAAGTTGTTTTAATAGAGGGGCTGAAGCGCGCCGAGAAGGGGCGGGGCTTAGCCCTCATAACAAGATTCAGCACCATTTTCTCCATGTCTCTGCCAAAAGCATGTTATATAGTGCAAACGAAGGGGGGCACAGTTTTTTAGTGCTATATAGAAGGAAATACAGCACTATTTTAGATAATGGGCATGTAATCATTATTGTTGTGCATATATCTCTGTGTGTTCCCTGTCAGGTATACCCACTATAGCTTTTTAGTCAACATATGTTGACATGCGTGAGTGCTCTGTCACAAACAGCTGTGGGGATCACTGTCGGCATCGCCGACGCCTGTTGGTACTTGATTCGGTAGATGCAGTATCAGCAGGTCAGTAGTTGTATGCTTGTTAAAAGTAAACACTGTATGGGAGACACAGTAGTATGTGGGTGGCCTTGTCGGCACCAACTGTTCTTACTGGGTGTAAATTAACATGCTGTAACTGCCTTATACCTGTATATATATTTATATGTATGGTACGGTTCCATGGGACTGTAGCTCGAGCACAGACATGGTAGTATATGTGGGGAAGTGTTATTAAAATTATATATGTATACTTCCCTCGGATCCCTCGGGGTTGCAAGAATGTTATTTTGCCTGGTTACTACTCCCTGCTGTCAACGAATACTAGGTTTTCTGTCGACCATAAGGTTTCCTTCTAGATCCACAACTGGGGCAATTCAGTACATGTTCATACACATTCAGAACACATTAATGTCACTAGGGACCCGACGGTTCCGGACAATCCGCTTATATGTATGTTTTATATATATATATATATATAGTTAGGATATGTGTGTATATGTGTATTACAATATGTATATTCATATTACGATTTCTAGTGAATGCTGAAGTAACAGTATTACTTTTCATGTGCTGGTCGCTCTGTTGATAAAGCTCTAGGTCGGCCGTGACGAGTTGGTCTCAGATCCTCTCAAGGAGTCCGAATGTTTATTCCTTTCCCGCCGCGGATAGAATACTGTGAAAGTCAACTCCTGGTCGACACGGGGCCCTGTCACATAGGATATTTTATTTCTATGCTTTGGAGTTATTTGCATTACATGCACATGGGGGAGTGTTTGTATTTCTAGTGTTTCTACCACATTCACCGCAGGTCGCCGGGTCTATCTGGCTGGAGCCCACTCCGTTGGGAACTCGTCTACTACTTTTCAGTCAGTCCGGGAATGGACTTGGACCTGTGAGTTAATTATAGAATCCAAAGGGGGACATTCTGGCGTTTACAGATGTTTCCCCTCACTGATTTTTCAAATAAATCTTGCAGTTTCCCCTCTGGAAGGGGAGGTAGTACGCAATGCCATACCAGAGTTGCGTCAGGTTCAGGGCATTGTTCTGCTGTCCCTGTTAAAAAAAGAAAAACCAAGGTTTCTCCTTACGAAGTTGAACTACAGGATGGAACCTCTCAGACCAGGGAGCTCCAGCACGTAAAGGTAGAAAGGGGTTTTAATGCGTTTTTCTCCGCATTCAGCTTACCTGGGTTAATATCCAGGATTGTTTTTGCCATTTCACCGCAGTGATGGCAGTAGGATGGTATTCTTTCAATAGTAAGAGCCATTGTTATTCTGTACTGGGACACTCTCCTGATTAAGGCAAGGTCAAGACACAAGTGGTGCAAATCATTGTTTTCTCTCTGACTGTTCTTCAACACAGGGGAAGGCTGTTGTTCCCAACGACGCAGACGTCGGAGGTGGGTATCAGAGTAGATACGGAACAGTTGAAGTTCTGTGTGTTCCTGTGGAAAGAGGTCTGAGGATCCGGAGTCGGATCAGATTTGCAGTGACAATCCATCAATATGTTTCGTTGATGAAGAAGATGGGTGCGGCCTAAGAGGCCGTTTCGGTGAGCAGGTCAAATGCCAGAGTGGTTTTCACGGGGCCAGTTGAAAATGTGGTCCGGGTCTCACCTGCACATGCGCCGGAATATAATCCTAATGGCCAGGATATCGCTCCTGTGGTGTCTGCTCAGTTCTCACCTCCTAGAGGGACGAGGGTTCGGAATCCGGGATGAGATCCTGGTGTCCATGCATGCAAATCTCCGAGACTGGGGAGAAGTCCTTGCAAGGTAAGTTTTTCCAGAGGAAAAGGTCAAGCTGGGAAGCTTGTCTGCAATAAGCTTTCTTGAATTAATTCTTTCTTGTGTTAATTCTGTCGGACGACTTGACAGCAGTGGTGTAAGTAAGCCGCTAGGGCGGAACAAGGAGCAAAGCGGCAATGGCAGAAGCCGAAAAAGTTTTCCGCTGGGTGAAAAGACTGGTAAACGCTATATTAGCAGTCTTCGTTCCGGATGTGTACGACGGAGAAATAGATTCCTCTGCAGACGCGATCTACATCCGGGAGAAATACAGTTGTCATCGAGAAGTTTTCACTGAAGTGACAAGTCTTTGAGGAGTGCCTCAAGTGGACATGTTGGCGTCTCGCCTCAACGAGAGATCTCAGGGATATTGTTCCAGGTCAGGGGACTCTCAAGCTATAGCAGTGGACGTCCTCGGGACACCTTGAGTGTTTTCAGTCGGTCTATGGGGGTCATTCCGAGTTGTTCGCTCGTTGTTATTTTTTTCGCAACGGAGCGATTAGTCGCTAATGCGCATGCGCAATGTCCGCAGTGCGACTGCGCCAAGTAAATTTGCTATGCAGTTAGGTTTTTTACTCACGGCATTACAAGGTTTTTTCTTCGTTCTGGTGATCATAATGTGATTGACAGGAAGTGGGTGTTTCTGGGCGGAAACTGGACGTTTTATGGGTGTGTGTGAAAAAACGCTGCCGTTTCTGGGAAAAACGCGGGAGTGGCTGGAGAAACGGAGGAGTGTCTGGGCGAACGCTGGGTGTGTTTGTGACGTCAAACCAGGAACGAAACTGACTGAACTGATCGCAGTTGCCGAGTAAGTGTGGAGCTACTCAGAAACTGCTAAGAAGTGTCTATTCACAATTCTGCTAATCTTTCGTTCGCAATTTTGATAAGCTAAGATTCACTCCCAGTAGGCGGCGGCTTAGCGTGTGCAAAGCTGCTAAAAGCAGCTTGCGAGCGATCAACTCGGAATGAGGGCCTATGTGTCCCCTCCGTTTTCACTCTTCGGAAGGTGATAAACGTAAGAAGAACAAAGGTTCAGGCGATCCTCATTGTTCCGGTCTAACCAAGGAGGGCTTGGTATCCAGTTCTTCAAGATTTACTCATAGAAGATCCATGGCCTCTTCCTCTACGTGAGGAACTGTTACAGCAAGATCCGGGCGTGTATCAATATTTACCGCGGCTGCGTTTGACGGCGTGGCGGTTGAACGCCATATCCTAGCCAGAAAGGGTATTCCCTGTGAAGTCATTTCCACACTTCTTCAGACTAGAAAAGAAGTAACGGCAAAGCCTTACCACTGTGTTTGGAGAAAATATGTGTCTTGGTGTGAATCCAAGAAGGCTACTACAGAAGACTTTCAGCTGGGTCGTTCTTCTCCATTCTTTGCAAGCAGGTGTTGGGGCAGGCCTAAAGTTAGGCTCCATTTAAGTGCAGTTTTGGCCTTATACATTTTCTTTCAAGAAAAAATTGGCAACCTTTCCGGAAGTTCGGACCTTCGTGAAAGGAGTACTGCACATCCAACCTCCATTTGTGCCCCCGTTGGCACCGTGGGACCTTGACGTGGTGTTGCGTTTTCTTGTGTCACGCTGATTGGAACCTTTGTGAAAGGTTGTGTTAAAGTTTCTCTCTTGGAAAGTGGTCATGCTATTGGCTTTGGCGTCCGCAAGGCGGGTGTCGGAAGTAGCGGCTTTGTCTCACAAGAGCCCTGTTGGATCTTCCATGTGGATAGAGAGGAATTGAGAACTCGGATAATAGTTCTGCCAAAAGTGGTTTCTGGGTTTCGCAGAAATCAGCCTATTTTGATGCCGGTGGTTACTTAGGCATTAGCTGATTCAAAGTCTCTTGATGTAGTCAGGGCTTTGAATATTTAGGTCGCCAATTTGACTCAGATTGGGGAAACAGAGGCTCTGTTTGTCCAGTATGCTCCCAGCATATATAATAATAATAATACTTATTATTGGTTGTGTTGACACACAGGTGGTGTTACATATTCTCTCAGCATGTGGCTGTGTATTGTTCATACCGTTGGCTGGTATTCTATTGAATGCCACGTTCTGTGGTATGTTCGTGGTGTGAGCTGGCACGACACTCACCGTGTTTAAACAATAAATTCTTTCCTCGAAATGTCCGTCTCCCTGGGCACAGTTTTCTAATTGAGGTCTGGAGGAGGGGCATAGAGGGAGGAGCCAGTTCACACCCATTCAAAGTCTTATAGTGTGCCCATGTCTCCTGCAGATCCCATCTATACCCCATGGTCCATACGGAGTCCCCAGCATCCTCTACGGACTAAGAGAAAAGGATTTACCGGTAGGTATTAAAATCCTATTTTTTGTTCTCCATTATTTTTCTGGAGTTATATGACAATATGAGGCACAGGAGAGTGTACCCCTACACGACACAGGACAAACCCTGTAAAAATAATTTGGATTAAATATTAATAACCCCTTTATCTGGAGTAAATAATATACAGCACAGGACAGCACCACTGGACTTATATGGCAGTACCCCTGGACTTATACGGCAGTACCGCTGGACTTATACGGCAGTAACGCTGGACTTATACGGCAGTACCCCATGACTTATACAGAAGCAGCACTGGACTTAAACGGCAGCACCACTGGACTGGACTTATACGGCAGTACCCCTGGACTTATACGGCAGTACCCCTGGACTTATCAGGCAGCACCACTGTACTGGACTTATACTGCAGTACCCCAGGACTTATACAGCAGTACCGATGGACTTATACGGCAGTAACGCTGGACTTATACGGCAGTACCCCATGACTTATACTGAAGCAGCACTGGACTGGACTAATATGGAAGTACCCCTGGACTTATACGGCAGTACCCCTGGACTTATCAGGCAGCACCACTGGACTGGACTTATTCGGCAGCACCACTGTACTGGACTTATACGGCAGTACCCCTGGACTTATATGGAAGTACCACTGGACTTATATGGCAGCACCACTGGACTAATACGGCAACACCACTGGACTGGACTTATACGGCAGTACCCCAGGACTTATACGGCAGTACCCCTGGACTTATATAGCAGTACCGCTGTACTTATATGGCAGCACCACTGGACTGGACTTATTCGGCAGCACCACTGGACTGGACTTATACGGCAGTACCCCTGGACTTATACGGCAACACCACTGGACTTATACGGCAGCACCCATGGACTGGACTTATACAGCAGTACCCCTGGACTTATACGGCAGTACCGCCGGACTTATACGGCAGCAGCACTGGACTAAACTTATACGGCAGCACCACTGGACTGGACTTATACGGCAGGACTCCTGGACTTATACAGCAGTACCCCTGGACTTATACAGCAGCACCATTGGACTGGACTTATACAGCAGCACCACTGGACTGGACTTATATGGCAGTACCCCTGGACTTATACGGCAGTACCCCATAACTTATACGGCAGTACCCCTGAACTTATACAGCAGCACCACTGGACTGGACTTATATGGCAGTACCACTGGACTGGACTTATATGGCAGTACCCCTGGACTTATACGGCAGTACCCCTTGACTTACACGGTAGCACCACTGGACTTATACGGCAGCATCACTGGACTGGACTTATATGGCAGTACCCCTGGACTTATACGGCAGTACCCCTTGACTTACACGGTAGCACCACTGGACTTATACGGCAGCATCACTGGACTGGACTTATATGGCAGTACCCCTGGACTTATACGGCAGTACCGCTGGACTTATATGGCAGCACCACTGGACTGGACTTATATGGCAGCACCACTGGTCTGGGCTTATACGGCAGTACCCCTGGACTTATACGGCAACACCACTGGACTTATACAGGAGCACCCCTGGACTGGACTTATATGACAGTACCCCTGGACTTATACGGCAGTACCGCTGGACTTATACAGCAGTACCCCTGGCTCTGTATGGCAGTGCCCCTGGACTTATACGGCAGTACCCCTTGACTTATATGGCAGTACCGCTGGACTTATACAGCAGTACCCCTGGACTTATACGGCAGTACCGCTGGACTTATACGGCAGCACCACTGGCCTGGACTTATATGGCAGCACCACTGGACTGGACTTATATGGCAGCACCAATGGACTTATGGCAGCACAGGACACCACCACTGGACTTATGGCAGCACAGGACACTACCACTGGACTGATGCAGCACAAGACAGCACCACTGGACTGGACTTATACAGCAGCACTGGACTTATGGCAGCACAGGACACCAGCACTGGACTTATGGCAGCACAGGACACCACCACTGGACTTATGGCAGAACAGGACACCACCACTGGACTGAAGCAGCACAAGACAGCACCATTGGACTGGACTTATACAGCAGCACTGGACTTATGGCAGCACACCACCACTGTGACTGGACTGATACAGCACAAAACAGAACCACTGGAATGATACAAAAGAAAAGGTTGCCACCCCATGCACCACACCACTTTCCCACACAGACACTGAGGAGACACGTCCTCTCGCTACACTCTCCAGGACTGGAGTGAAAATGGCGGTGACGTGCGGCTCCTTATATGGAATCCAAAACCTGTGAGAATCCGACAGCGGGGGGACGACATTTTGCCTCGTTCTGGTTTTTGAGTCTGGCGGGAATCCCTGAGCCAGACACAGATCCGAACTCAGAGCGTGAAGTTCGGGAGGCGGGGGTGGGGGGGTCCGGTTCTCATGGAACCGAACCCGCTCATCTCTAGTTATATCTGCCCCCCTGCAGTGCACACGGTTTTGCCCATTAGCTAACAAATTTGCTGCTTCCATCACACTGAATTAGGACCTATGTTTGCAAGCTTCCACCTTTAAGTTCCACTAAAAGAAAGAAATCAGTGAAATCATTGCAGAAATGAAGTGGAAGCTACTTTACATCTTGTACAAGCTTGTAATGTAAGTTTCTGGCAGTCATTTTCACTAAAATGCTGTGGTGAGATTGGGGAATAGGACAGATGGAAGTGAGGACCATCCTAAATTAAGGACCGTAATAAGCACTACAGTGACTTTTGGAAAATATATTGTCATCTAGCGCAGTGTGGCTGAATCCAACCATTTTAACACATTGTATATTTCAGATAAGCCACCCACTTATTTTCATAGTTACGTGCAGAATTATACTTACTGTTGTATTTTATGTGAATGACATGGGGCACCATCAGCGCTCACTTTATTCTCCTTTTATATATACATGACTTTCGTGTTGTGCATCAGGATGCTGCCTGTCATACTCAGTTCCTCTTGCAAATGAATGATTCCAGACAATTGTTGTTTAAACCTATGCTCACTAGTCTTCTTGGCTCTTTTCCATTTTAAGTTTCACCCCCACCAGCACTAGCGTGCAAGGATTCCTCTTGGGAATAAAGGATTGCATTAGACTAGTCTATTTTCATTTGCAGTTTGGAAGCAGTACTATTACTAATGAGTAGGTTGATGATGAATGTGTTGACGGTGAAGACTATCCATGTCGCTGGTAGCAGATACTGTACTGTACTGCTTGCTCCCATACATGATTTATCTGCTTTTGATGAACCACTTGAATGCACTCATTGCAAATGACGTTACAAGGAAGAGGTGCATAGATGGTTGATGCACTTACTGCTACTTACTTTAACATGCCAAAGGCTACAAATACCTCAACAAATGTTGTCTGGATCGGGAGGAAAATAATTCCATATACTTTAGGTGGATTATTTCTTGTTTAATGCAGGCATATGAGCATGTGGTAGCATCACCGCTGGTAGCTGCCTTACTTTGTCTTTGCTATTACAGATCTGATACTCTTACACACACAGGGGCAGATTTATTAACCTGGAGAAGGGATACAGAAGTGATAAACCAGCGATAAGCGCAAGGTAATAATGCACCAGCCAATCATTACGGATTTGAAAAATGACAGTTGGTAGATGATTGGCTGGTGCGCTATCAGCTTGCGCTTATTACTGCTTTATCACTTCTTTATTCATTCTTCAGACTTAATACATCAGGCCCACAATACCTTTCAAATGTAACCACTTAGATTTTTACAGCAACAGCGAATGCTTTGTATTTGGAGGCAGCCGTCTGGTATAAATAGGCGGTTCCTGTGGATCCACTACTACATCTGTGGATGCAGCATCAGATCACTCTCGACGCCATTGGCCGGTTGAGTACACACCATGCAGCTCCACCGCTGAGGCCAGGAAATCTCCATCAGAAGATGACACGCCTCTGTTTTATGAAAGTGACCATTGCCGCAACCTCCCCACCCCAAAACAGCTGCTGACTGTCAATCAACTGACGTTTGCAGCCTCACTGCATCCAAGGATGCAGGACCCAGGACAGCGCAGTGTAATGAACATCTCTACATTGCGGGCTTTACCTCATTGCAACCGGAACTGAATCAGGCCCAGTGTTTGACTCTCCAACTCTCTGTAAGCCAATTTGCCAGCATACTATTACAGCATACATCTCCACATGATACATATTATGATATGGCTGCTGAGACAAGGAGAGAGGGCTTTCTATATGATCCAAAATGACATAAATTTTTACATATTTAAAATCAACATAAATACGTTATGTTTCAGGGGCTAAAACGCACATTTACTAACAGACAATTTTTTTATGTTGATTTTTAAATGTTAGTAAACATACGATTTAGCCCCTGAAAAGTAGAGATGAGCGGGTTCGGTTCCTCTGAATCCGAACCCGCCCGAACTTCAGGTTTTTTTACACGGGTCCGAGCAGGCTCGGATCTTCCCGCCTTGCTCGGCTAACCCGAGCGCGCCCGAACGTCATCATCACGCTGTCGGATTCTCGCGAGGCTCGGATTCTATCGCGAGACTCGGATTCTATATAAGGAGCCGCGCGTCGCCGCCATTTTCACACGTGCATTGAGAGTCATAGGGAGAGGACGTGGCTGGCGTCCTCTCCGTTTAGAGAAGAGAGAGACACAGTATTTTGGGGAGCATTATTAGGAGGAGTACTACTATACTGTATACTACTATACTACTTGCTGAAGTGATATTTATAGATTAGATAGTGTGACTGTAAGTGTATTATCTGACTTGTGGGGGAGACACTGACAGTGGGGAGCAGTTAGAGTCTGAGAGCAGGACTCAGGAGTACATATAACGTACAGTGCACACTTTTGCTGCCAGAGTCAGTGCCACACTGCCATTGTTGTGACCACACTGACCACCAGTATAATAATATATTTTGTGATTGTCTGCTTAGGCCTCGGAGTACTAGTTGCAAGTTGCAACGTGACCTGAAGTGACCACCAGTTTAATAATCAATCACCACCAGTTTAATATATATATATATATATATATATAATTGTATATAATATATATATATATAATATTGTATACCACCTACCCGTGTTTTTTTTTTTTTTCATTCTTCTTTATACATACTACTATAGTAGCTTACTGTAGCAGTCTGCGGTGCTGTGCTGACCTGACAGTGTCCAGCAGGTCCGTCATCAGTCATTACATAATAAATATATATAGTACCTGTCCGGCTGCAGTACTAGTGATATTATATTGATTTCATCTCATTATCAATAATTTATCATCCAGTCTAGACTCTATATTAGCAGCAGACATAGTACGTTAGTCCACGGCTGTAGCTACCTCTGTGTCGGCACTCGGCAGTCCATCCATAATTGTATACCACCTACCCGTGGTTTTTTTTTTTCTTTCTTCTTTGTACATACTACTATAGTATAGTAGCTTACTGTAGCAGTCTGCGGTGCTGCTGAGCTGACAGTGTCCAGCAGGTCCGTCATCAGTCATCATTACCTAATAAATATATTATCTACCTGTCCGGCTGCAGTACTAGTGATATTATATATACATACATATATATATTGATTTCATCTCATTATCAATCATCCAGTCTATATTAACAGCAGACACAGTACGTTAGTCCACGGCTGTAGCTACCTCTGTGTCGGCACTCGGCAGTCCATCCATAATTGTATACCACCTACCCGTGGTTTTTTTTTTCTTTCTTCTTTGTACATACTACTATAGTATAGTAGCTTACTGTAGCAGTCTGCGGTGCTGCTGAGCTGACAGTGTCCAGCAGGTCCGTCATCAGTCATCATTACCTAATAAATATATTATCTACCTGTCCGGCTGCAGTACTAGTGATATTATATATACATACATATATATATTGATTTCATCTCATTATCAATCATCCAGTCTATATTAGCAGCAGACACAGTACGTTAGTCCACGGCTGTAGCTACCTCTGTGTCGGCACTCGGCAGTCCATCCATAATTGTATACCACCTACCCGTGGTTTTTTTCTTTTCTTTCTTCTTTGTACATACTACTATAGTATAGTAGCTTACTGTAGCAGTCTGCGGTGCTGCTGAGCTGACAGTGTCCAGCAGGTCCGTCATCAGTCATCATTACCTAATAAATATATTATCTACCTGTCCGGCTGCAGTACTAGTGATATTATATATACATACATATATATATATTGATTTCATCTCATTATCATCCAGTCTATATTAGCAGCAGACACAGTACGGTAGTCCACGGCTGTAGCTACCTCTGTGTCGGCACTCGGCAGTCCATCCATAATTGTATACCACCTACCCGTGGTTTTTTTTTTTCTTTCTTCTTTGTACATACTACTATAGTATAGTAGCTTACTGTAGCAGTCTGCGGTGCTGCTGAGCTGACAGTGTCCAGCAGGTCCGTCATCAGTCATCATTACCTAATAAATATATTATCTACCTGTCCGGCTGCAGTACTAGTGATATTATATATACATACATATATATATTGATTTCATCTCATTATCAATCATCCAGTCTATATTAGCAGCAGACACAGTACGTTAGTCCACGGCTGTAGCTACCTCTGTGTCGGCACTCGGCAGTCCATCCATAATTGTATACCACCTACCCGTGTTTTTTTTTTTTTCTTTCTTCTTTGTACATACTACTATAGTATAGTAGCTTACTGTAGCAGTCTGCGGTGCTGCTGAGCTGACAGTGTCCAGCAGGTCCGTCATCAGTCATCATTACCTAATAAATATATTATCTACCTGTCCGGCTGCAGTACTAGTGATATTATATATACATACATATATATATATTGATTTCATCTCATTATCATCCAGTCTATATTAGCAGCAGACACAGTACGGTAGTCCACGGCTGTAGCTACCTCTGTGTCGGCACTCGGCAGTCCATCCATAATTGTATACCACCTACCCGTGGTTTTTTTCTTTTCTTCTTTGTACATACTACTATAGTATAGTAGCTTACTGTAGCAGTCTGCGGTGCTGCTGAGCTGACAGTGTCCAGCAGGTCCGTCATCAGTCATCATTACCTAATAAATATATTATCTACCTGTCCGGCTGCAGTACTAGTGATATTATATATACATACATATATATATATTGATTTCATCTCATTATCATCCAGTCTATATTAGCAGCAGACACGGTACGGTAGTCCACGGCTGTAGCTACCTCTGTGTCGGCATTCGGCAGTCCATCCATAAGTATACTAGTATCCATCCATCTCCATTGTTTACCTGAGGTGCCTTTTAGTTGTGCCTATTAAAATATGGAGAACAAAAATGTTGAGGTTCCAAAATTAGGGAAAGATCAAGATCCACTTCCACCTCGTGCTGAAGCTGCTGCCACTAGTCATGGCCGAGACGATGAAATGCCAGCAACGTCGTCTGCCAAGGCCGATGCCCAATGTCATAGTACAGAGCATGTCAAATCCAAAACACCAAATATCAGTAAAAAAAGGACTCCAAAACCTAAAATAAAATTGTCGGAGGAGAAGCGTAAACTTGCCAATATGCCATTTACCACACGGAGTGGCAAGGAACGGCTGAGGCCCTGGCCTATGTTCATGGCTAGTGGTTCAGCTTCACATGAGGATGGAAGCACTCAGCCTCTCGCTAGAAAACTGAAAAGACTCAAGCTGGCAAAAGCACCGCAAAGAACTGTGCGTTCTTCGAAATCCCAAATCCACAAGGAGAGTCCAATTGTGTCGGTTGCGATGCCTGACCTTCCCAACACTGGACGTGAAGAGCATGCGCCTTCCACCATTTGCACGCCCCCTGCAAGTGCTGGAAGGAGCACCCGCAGTCCAGTTCCTGATAGTCAGATTGAAGATGTCAGTGTTGAAGTACACCAGGATGAGGAGGATATGGGTGTTGCTGGCGCTGGGGAGGAAATTGACCAGGAGGATTCTGATGGTGAGGTGGTTTGTTTAAGTCAGGCACCCGGGGAGACACCTGTTGTCCGTGGGAGGAATATGGCCGTTGACATGCCTGGTGAAAATACCAAAAAAATCAGCTCTTCAGTGTGGAGGTATTTCAACAGAAAAGCGGACAACAGGTGTCAAGCCGTGTGTTGCCTTTGTCAAGCTGTAATAAGTAGGGGTAAGGACGTTAACCACCTCGGAACATCCTCCCTTATACGTCACCTGCAGCGCATTCATAATAAGTCAGTGACAAGTTCAAAAACTTTGGGTGACAGCGGAAGCAGTCCACTGACCAGTAAATCCCTTCCTCTTGTAACCAAGCTCACGCAAACCACCCCACCAACTCCCTCAGTGTCAATTTCCTCCTTCCCCAGGAATGCCAATAGTCCTGCAGGCCATGTCACTGGCAATTCTGACGATTCCTCTCCTGCCTGGGATTCCTCCGATGCATCCTTGCGTGTAACGCCTACTGCTGCTGGCGCTGCTGTTGTTGCTGCTGGGAGTCGATGGTCATCCCAGAGGGGAAGTCGGAAGACCACTTGTACTACTTCCAGTAAGCAATTGACTGTCCAACAGTCCTTTGCGAGGAAGATGAAATATCACAGCAGTCATCCTCTGCAAAGCGGATAACTGAGGCCTTGACAACTATGTTGGTGTTAGACGTGCGTCCGGTATCCGCCGTTAGTTCACAGGGAACTACACAATTTCTTGAGGTAGTGTGCCCCCGTTACCAAATACCATCTAGGTTCCACTTCTCTAGGCAGGCGATACCGAAAATGTACACAGACCTCAGAAAAAGACTCACCAGTGTCCTAAAAAATGCAGCTGTACCCAATGTCCACTTAACCACGGACATGTGGACAAGTGGAGCAGGGCAGGGTCAGGACTATATGACTGTGACAGCCCACTGGGTAGATGTATGGACTCCCGCCGCAAGAACAGCAGCGGCGGCACCAGTAGCAGCATCTCGCAAACGCCAACTCTTTCCTAGGCAGGCTACGCTTTGTATCACCGCTTTCCAGAATACGCACACAGCTGAAAACCTCTTACGGCAACTGAGGAAGATCATCGTGGAATGGCTTACCCCAATTGGACTCTCCTGTGGATTTGTGGCATCGGACAACGCCAGCAATATTGTGTGTGCATTAAATATGGGCAAATTCCAGCACGTCCCATGTTTTGCACATACCTTGAATTTGGTGGTGCAGAATTTTTTAAAAAACGACAGGGGCGTGCAAGAGATGCTGTCGGTGGCCAGAAGAATTGCGGGACACTTTCGGCGTACAGGCACCACGTACAGAAGACTGGAGCACCACCAAAAACTACTGAACCTGCCCTGCCATCATCTGAAGCAAGAAGTGGTAACGAGGTGGAATTCAACCCTCTATATGCTTCAGAGGTTGGAGGAGCAGCAAAAGGCCATTCAAGCCTATACAATTGAGCACGATATAGGAGGTGGAATGCACCTGTCTCAAGCGCAGTGGAGAATGATTTCAACATTGTGCAAGGTTCTGATGCCCTTTGAACTTGCCACACGTGAAGTCAGTTCAGACACTGCCAGCCTGAGTCAGGTCATTCCCCTCATCAGGCTTTTGCAGAAGAAGCTGGAGACATTGAAGGAGGAGCTAACACGGAGCGATTCCGCTAGGCATGTGGGACTTGTGGATGGAGCCCTTAATTCGCTTAACAAGGATTCACGGGTGGTCAATCTGTTGAAATCAGAGCACTACATTTTGGCCACCGTGCTCGATCCTAGATTTAAAGCCTACCTTGGATCTCTCTTTCCGGCAGACACAAGTCTGCTGGGGTTGAAAGACCTGCTGGTGAGAAAATTGTCAAGTCAAGCGGAACGCGACCTGTCAACATCTCCTCCTTCACATTCTCCCGCAACTGGGGGTGCGAGGAAAAGGCTCAGAATTCCGAGCCCACCCGCTGGCGGTGATGCAGGGCAGTCTGGAGCGACTGCTGATGCTGACATCTGGTCCGGACTGAAGGACCTGACAACGATTACGGACATGTTGTCTACTGTCACTGCATATGATTCTCTCACCATTGAAAGAATGGTGGAGGATTATATGAGTGACCGCATCCAAGTAGGCACGTCACACAGTCCGTACTTATACTGGCAGGAAAAAGAGGCAATTTGGAGGCCCTTGCACAAACTGGCTTTATTCTACCTAAGTTGCCCTCCCACAAGTGTGTACTCCGAAAGAGTGTTTAGCGCCGCCGCTCACCTTGTCAGCAATCGGCGTACGAGGTTACATCCAGAAAATGTGGAGAAGATGATGTTCATTAAAATGAATTATAATCAATTCCTCCGTGGAGACATTGACCAGCAGCAATTGCCTCCACAAAGTACACAGGGAGCTGAGATGGTGGATTCCAGTGGGGACGAATTGATAATCTGTGAGGTGGGGGATGTACACGGTGATATATCGTAGGATGATGATGAGGTGGACATCTTGCCTCTGTAGAGCCAGTTTGTGCAAGGAGAGATTAATTGCTTCTTTTTTGGTGGGGGTCCAAACCAACCCGTCATTTCAGTCACAGTCGTGTGGCAGACCCTGTCACTGAAATGATGGGTTGGTTAAAGTGTGCATGTCCTGTTTATACAACATAAGGGTGGGTGGGAGGGCCCAAGGACAATTCCATCTTGCACCTCTTTTTTCTTTAATTTTTCTTTGCGTCATGTGCTGTTTGTGGAATGTTTTTTGGAAGGGCCATCCTGCGTGACACTGCAGTGCCACTCCTAGATGGGCCCGGTGTTTGTGTCGGCCACTAGGGTCGCTTATCTTACTCACACAGCTACCTCATTGCGCCTCTTTTTTTCTTTGCGTCATGTGCTGTTTGGGGAGGGTTTTTTGGAAGGGCCATCCTGCGTGACACTGCAGTGCCACTCCTAGATGGGCCCGGTGTTTGTGTCGGCCACTAGGGTCGCTTATCTTACTCACACAGCTACCTCATTGCGCCTCTTTTTTTCTTTGCGTCATGTGCTGTTTGGGGAGGGTTTTTTGGAAGGGCCATCCTGCGTGACACTGCAGTGCCACTCCTAGATGGGCACGGTGTTTGTGTCGGCCACTAGGGTCGCTTATCTTACTCACACAGCTACCTCATTGCGCCTCTTTTTTTCTTTGCGTCATGTGCTGTTTGGGGAGGGTTTTTTGGAAGGGCCATCCTGCGTGACACTGCAGTGACACTCCTAGATGGGCACGGTGTTTGTGTCGGCCACTAGGGTCGCTTATCTTACTCACACAGCTACCTCATTGCGCCTCTTTTTTTCTTTGCGTCATGTGCTGTTTGGGGAGGGTTTTTTGGAAGGGCCATCCTGCGTGACACTGCAGTGCCACTCCTAGATGGGCCCGGTGTTTGTGTCGGCCACTAGGGCCTTATCTTACTCACACAGCTACCTCATTGCGCCTCTTTTTTTCTTTGCATCATGTGCTGTTTGGGGAGGGTTTTTTGGAAGGGCCATCCTGCGTGACACTGCAGTGCCACTCCTAGATGGGCACGGCGTTTGTGTCGGCCACTAGGGTCGCTTATCTTACTCACACAGCTACCTCATTGCGCCTCTTTTTTTCTTTGCGTCATGTGCTGTTTGGGGAGGGTTTTTTGGAAGGGCCATCCTGCGTGACACTGCAGTGCCTCTCCTAGATGGGCACGGTGTTTGTGTCGGCCACTAGGGTCGCTTATCTTACTCACACAGCTACCTCATTGCGCCTCTTTTTTTCTTTGCGTCATGTGCTGTTTGGGGAGGGTTTTTTGGAAGGGCCATCCTGCGTGACACTGCAGTGCCACTCCTAGATGGGCCCGGTGTTTGTGTCGGCCACTAGGGTCGCTTATCTTACTCACACAGCTACCTCATTGCGCCTCTTTTTTTCTTTGCGTCATGTGCTGTTTGGGGAGTGTTTTTTGGAAGGGCCATCCTGCGTGACACTGCAGTGACACTCCTAGATGGGCCCGGTGTTTGTGTCGGCCACTAGGGTCGCTTAGCTTTGTCATCCAGCGACCTAGGTGCAAATTTTAGGACTAAAAATAATATTGTGAGGTGTGAGGTATTCAGAATATACTGAAAATGAGTGGAAATTATGGTTTTTGAGGTTAATAATACTTTGGGATCAAAATGACCCCCAAATTCTATGATTTAAGCTGTTTTTTAGTGTTTTTTAAAAAAAACACCCGAATCCAAAACACACCCGAATCCGACAAAAAAAATTCGGTGAGGTTTTGCCAAAACGCGGTCGAACCCAAAACACGGCCGCGGAACCGAACCCAAAACCAAAACACAAAACCCGAAAAATTTAAAGTGCACATCTCTACTGAAAAGCAACATCGATTTAGTTTGATTTAAAATTAGACCTTTAGTAAATTTGTCCCAATGCCTACTTTTCAGATCTGGTGTTGGTGGTAAGAACTGAGCAGTGATTTGGCTTACACCAGTTCCCCACAATTCAGATCTGTTGGATCCTTCCGAATACGAACTGCTCATCTCTAAGTTATGGGGTAATTCAGATGTGGTTGGATTTGCTGTACATGCAGCAAAGTACCGATTGTCGGTACTTTGCGCATGTGCAGAATGGGTCCTGCGATGACGGACGCTGATCATCATCAGACTGTCAGCAATTGACAGTCTGATGCCACTTAGGGCAGGGAGGAGGCAGCGACGACCTCGGTTTCTCCTCAAAGAGGCATGTCGCCGCCATTGCAGGATTGGGAAGAGGCCAGGATCCACATCAGAGAACTGAGATTTTCTGGCCTCTGTGTAAAACTTTCGGAGGCCTACTTGCCATGGGTCACACAGCTAGCCGATGGTGCAGAGGAAGAGCTGATGCTGCATACTAGGATGCAGCTCGGTTTAGTAATGCAGCAGGAGATGTGATGCCCCCTGCTGTCTTACCATATCAGTGCTATCACTGCTGCTTCTATGCAGGGGCGAATCTAGAAAGGAGGGGACCCGTGTTCAGTCTTTGGGTGTGAGCCCCCTCCTCTCCCATCCCGTAGCCGGCAGCAGCACTGTTAGCGCTCTGTCTGAGCGCTAGAGACTCTGGCACAGTGCCAGAGTCAACAGCGCTTGCGCAAGTCTCCGCAAAAATGGCGCGGTGCCCATTTTTTCAGAGACCTGCGCATGCGCTGTAGACTCTGGCACTATGCCAGAGTCTCTAGTGCTCAGACAGAGCACTAACAGCGCTGCTGCGGCCGCCGGCTATGGGACTCGGGAGAGGAGGGGAACCACAACCGGACATCAGAAAGGTAAGTATTTAGAAGAGATGGGTGCAGTGTGTGCAGTGTGGCCCCCCTCTGGACCCAGGAGCCCGTGTGCACTGCACACACTGCACCCATTATAGATATGCCAGTGCTTCTATGTAATCAACAGCAATAGCACCTCCAGCCACATCTGAATTACCCCATACACTGTACACACATTCAATCACAGTGCCCATAAAAAAAATATTTCTGAATATCCAACCTTAATAAAACAAGAATAATTGATTTTGGATATTCTAAAATAACTTCTAACTATAATAATCACAGCTTACCCAGCAGGATATTGTTGCTGTTCAGGCTCTGATTGAATTGCCAGTTATATACTGTAACTCCTGTTCTTGTGTGGTTTATGTAAGCAATCATTTCACTTTGCATCCTTGAGAAGATAAATAATGACATTTAATTCAGATTTCTCTAGACGTTTTAAAATTTTATAAACACATTTATACTCCAAATATGATACCATAATCACTTCTAAATTAAACTGTTACATTCATTCGATCATCTGTGTTGCATTTAAAAATGATTTGCCAATTTACCTGTGTCCAGTTTTCAGTTTGGATGCATTGGGAGGTATTCAAATCGCTGCAAAGTAAACTAATTGCCAGCAAAAATCCTTAACGTGTGGGGGAAAGCTATTCAATAAGATAGCCTTTATCCCGCGGCAAAAAATTGGGATTCACATTGGAACCCACAGATTCTACGTAAACATCAGAATCAGGATTTATGTTTTCCCACGCATAACCCCATTTTGTTTTTTGTTTTTTTAGAGCACAATTCCTCGCAGCTCCATGAGTCAGTCCAACACTGGGGTCACACGCACTGTGGGGACCCGCGCACAGGGTAAATCCCCCTACTTGAATAGGTGTGGCGCAGCAATTAGTGGCGGGATTAATTGAATTCCCCCCATTGTGTAAGTTTAATACATGGTTTTGGCAGGTTTCAAATTACTTTCTCCATACTGTATCTCTGTCCTCTACTCCCAGCTCTAGTGGCTAAACTGTAATGATAAACTGGGTCTGATAAAAAAAACAAAGTATCCATGGTTTGCGGTGTCAGATAGGGATGAGGCTGCTGGAGGTTGTACAGAGAATATTAATTGTATGCAGTTAATTGCTACAAGGAAGCCATTACTGGGCAAGTAGCAAATGTAATGGTGTAAACCTTGGGTCTTCAACCTGAGGCCCTCCAGCTGCTGTGGAACTAAACATCCCATCATGCCCTGCCTCAGTTTTAGCATACCTTAATAGCAAAACCGCGGCAGGGCATGCTGGGATGTGTAGTTTCACAGCAACTGGAGGGCCGCAGGTTGAAGACCCATGGTGTAAACCATCAACAAAAAAAGGTTATATGTTCAAACACAAAAGGGTATATACAGAAAAAGGGGGTCTCACTATAGGGACAAGGTGGATTACAATATGGAAAATACAGACAAGGAGGGTCACTATAGGACACATTACAGACAAGGGGGGTCTCACTATCAGAAAATACTGACAACTAGGGTCCTTATAGAGAAAATACAGACAAGGAGGGTCACTATAGGACACATTACAGACAAGGGGGGTCTCACTATCAGAAAATACTGACAACTAGGGTCCTTATAGAGAAAATACAGACAAGGGGAATCACTATAGGCCTACCTCCCAACATTCTTGGCTGAAGAAGCGGGACTCCTGTGTGTGTGCGTCCCGAAAGGGGGCATGGCCTAGCATAAAGGGGTGTGGCCTCGCTGCACTGCTGTGATCGCGAGTCACGCCTCCATTTTTCATAACTAAAGGGGGAGTGACCAGCCCTCTGGGAGCTGCTGGCATGCCCCCTCTCCTTCTGTCTTCACTGAATAGATGCTGTGCACATGCTAAGCAGAGCAGCAGTGACAGGAGCCTCCCAACTGCCACCCCCCCCCCCCCCCCCCATCCTCTCCACGGGACACTGCAGCCCGCGGGTGGGACAGTGGGACAGTCCCAGAAAAATAAGACAAGGGGGGTCACAACTCACAATAGGGCAGTGGTTCTCAATCTCGGCCCTCAGGACTCCAGACAGGTCATGTTTTCTAGGTTACCAAGCAGGTAGACAGGTGTAGTCATAACTCATTGACTTATTTTAAAAGACTCACATATGGCGCAAATTATTCCACTTGTGATTCTTTGAGGTGGTCCTGAGGATCAATGTCTGAGAATTTGTGCTATTGGGAATATACAAAGAATGAGGGCCACTATAGAATACAGACATTGGGGTCACTATAGGGAAAATATAGACAGGGTGGGGGGGCTCCGCCACCTTCTCCACACCGCCTGGGTCCCGACACCTGCACTATATAGTTCACAGGCTTCGGGACCTGACACATGAGCAGTAGCGGCGACGGTACTGTTCATGCGCAAAACCACAGCCTCTATGGACTGCATGAGCTGCAGCCCATAGAAGCTGGATAGGGCTGACGAGTCAGGGAGCTCCTACAGGAAGCCAGCTCTCTGCCTAACGCAGCTAAGTCATTGCAGTCCCAGAGGGAGGAAACACTTCCCAATGGGACTGCCCTGTGTGTCTGTGACTGGCAGGTAGGACTTCCAATAGGAAGTCACTGCCAGTCACAGTCACGGACTGCATCTTGCTTCACTGACAGTGAGCTGGGTGGCAGATTTTACCTGGGGGGGCTGCAAGACATAGGTAAAGACCGCCACTGGTCATAACAGTGCTGGGGGTTGAAAACAGAGGTGAGACTGTGTCAGGAATTCTCTCAGCAAGTTACAGCTGTGAAACAGTAGTTTGCAGGAATCTATGACCTGTAAACTTTATTCGTTCTAGGGAATAGAATTGTCATCTAGCAACAGCTGGTGGGTGGGTGAGCAAGCCTCCCGATTATCGCTGGAACAAGGTAAAGTGAAAAATAAAAAATCACTTAACTTGATCTTATAGAAGAGGGCAGGGCCAATCATCTGCTCGCTGAGCTAAAGGTCATGTGACCACTTGGACCCACCCTCAGGTAGATTTTTCGGAAGCCTGCTGAATGCTGATGGCAATCCCAAGCCTAGACTTGGATAATGAAGGATGGTACATCACTTCAAATGAAAGGAAAGAAGACACTGACATGAATCTTTCCAAGTTAAAATATTTACCGAACTGGTAACAAAAAATATGCTTTGGAATAAATGTAAGGAAGTTATGATAAAAAAAACATAACAGCATCCACAGACTAGGCACAGCTATGGGCCCAAATGATATGAAAGAGAAAGACAAATGTCGACTTGATCATAGAATGGACAACCAAATGGTACGACAGAAAGAATCTTTTTATGTCTCTAGCTTTTGATGCCTGTGTCCTCTCATGCTACCCTGGTCCACCCAGGAGAAAGCAACTCTGGACAGAGCATCCAACAGACCTAGCTAGGTAACGGGTGGGTAGGGTGGGTGCTGTTGCTAGGTGGCATTCCTATTACCTAGAACAAAGAAGGTTTGTAGTTCATAGATTCCTGCAAACTACTGTTTGTTTGTTTGTTTGTTTGTTTGTTTGTTTGTTTGTTGGGAGGCTTGCCACCTAGCAACAGCTGGTGGGTAGACTACCACATACCTGGTGGTTGCATGGAAAACCAGTTGGTCTCCAATAATGCTTGGAAAACATTTACTCAGAGAACCAATGAGTGGCGTGCAATATGGAAACTAGGAACATACCTTTTGTTGCTGCACTAGCGGTGTCAGCATCCCAGAAGGAGTGTCTCTTAAATTGGGAACAGTGGATGTCATGGCTTTTCACAGCTGTAATTATTCATTCTCTAATTATAGAGGTTTTGGCAAGCAAATGGGGTTTATGTCAAGCATCAAATAACTGCAAAGATTCACATGTTAGTTGAGCAGTAAAGGGGGGTACTCACAGAGCGATATTCTAAGCAATCTGACTAGATTTCTTAGAATTTAAGCAGGATCGCTCCATGTGTACCCCATACAGCGCTATCGCTGCTGCTAGATTGGCCTGCCGTGCAGGCCAATCTAGCGGGTCGCTCACTTCACCCGCTGGGTGAAATGAGCGGCCCCCCGTCTCCCCCCGCACGCTCAGCACAGATCGCGCTGTGCTGAGCGGCGGGAGAGATGTGTGCTGAGCGAACCACTCAGCACACATCTCTCCCCGAATCGGCCCGTGGGTACTGGGCTTAAGTTTCAAGTACTGTGTGAGCTGAGCTGAGTAACCAAAGACTTGGATTTGTCCGGTCTCAGATTATATCAAACTAATCTATACAATTTTCAAAGGAGAGAGTTTTGGATCTGTAATATAAATTAAGGTTAGGTCAGCACCCCTGGTCACTAAGGTTTAAACTAGTAATAATAGGAATTCCAAAAGAAAAGGACACTCTCTGAACTTGTGTCTAAGGTTAGAATAGGTTCTATCTTCCAAGTATTAGAATAATGAGGATTATTAGCACTGGGTAATAAAAACATGTCTTCAGTTATCTTTGGTGATAACAAGGCAAGAGCGGCACTGAAAAAGCAGATGGTGGCAGATGCTAGGACTACTTCATATTTGGCAGCCAGAAAGTCCAGGAAGGAGAGAAGCTGATCTAGCTGTATTAGCAATATTAATTGTATTAATGTATTAATGCCCTGCATTAAATTCTCTAATCCTGGCAGAATATGTATCCTTGCATTGCCTCAGTGAGGAAATTATAAAGACTACTGTACCATCAGTGGGACACACATCATCCTGGTGTGTACCCAGCTTTAGTAGCCCACTAATGTCATTATCCACATTTATGGTGGCAACTAGTCCAGGAGATCTGGAGTTTTCTGGAAGTAGTCTTTGGAGAATGCTAGAGGAATTTAGGGTCCTTCACACAACTAGCTGATTAGAGGGAAGCATACCCTGTATGGACAGAGAGGATTAACCAGGATTAACTGGGATACCTTGTCTGCTTTCATTTTGTGCAACATCTTCAGCAGAAAAGCAGGTGGCAGAAGGACATATGGGAGAAAAAGTTTTGACCATGGGAAAGACATTACATCAACCTTGATGCTCCCTGTTTCCCCACTCTGCGTACAAAGGTGCTGTAGGAACCTGAGCTATAGAAATGGTATGCAAAATGATCTATTCTAGGAACCACTGAAGATTTTAACCAATGTTTGAAATAATAATTTAAGGGAACATTGCCCAAAGTCAGGTGAACAGCCTTTGAATATCGCGTTCCCTAATCACTAGGGCTTTTGTAACAGAGATCTAGGTCTCCCATTCTGTTAATAGTAGAAAGTGCAGTTGTTGTCCGGACAAATTTGAACTGTAAATTCCCATAGTTGACTGGGAATTAAAGCTCTGAGGGCTAACATGGCTGGCCTTAACTTTAGTAGATTAATATGAGCCTACTACTCCATTATGGACAATGTGCCTGTCATTGCCTGGTTTTGAGTAAATGCCAGCCAATTGTGTAGGGAAACATGGAAGAGCCTAAAATGCAAGGCTTTACTTTTCTAATAGCTTTGTCTAAGTCGGTGTTTTTCAACCATTGTGCCGGGGAACACAAGTTTGCCCTGAGCAGTCTCATTCTGATGTTGAACTATCAGTGAAATGTATTTCTGACCACTTTCTCTGGAAGAGGCATCAGAGAGAAAGAAGAGATATCTTCTATGTTTGGAAAGGAGTAGGAATATTTTTCATTCATTTATGGAAAATCTGAGCTGGCCAGGGTAGACAGAGATAGACCTTGGTGACTGATTAATATGTCCTGGTCTACTATGCAGTGGACTACTTTCTGACAAGGTGACAATAACATAACATGTAACTACTGCTTTCATTAAACATGTGCAAGTGTAAAGTGCTATTGAGAGTTTGAACACCATTACAGTCCACTGAAACAGCTGATCTCATTAGAAAATAGCAAAGCTGCCTATGGTTATGATGATGAACTGATACCAAATGGAAAACCTGCTATAGATCTATTTTGAGGCAAAACCAATATCTGGCCAAAAGAAAAAGGGATATCTGCTAGCCCTTTTATCCTGAACCTTCTCTTTTACCAATATCTGGCCAAAAGAAAAAAGGGATATCTGCTAGCCCTTTTATCCTGAACCTTCTCTCTTGTAAGTGTGTATTCAGTGCATTTACATTTAGCTCTAATATGAATGACATTTCACCTCTATGGGAAATTAATTGTCCAGCCTTGGGAGGCTGGGTCTGCCAAATTTATTTCCCTCTGCTGCCAAGCTTTGTCTAGCAATTCCTTGAGCATAACTTATGAGCCTTGTAGTGAGCCCTGACCTCACCAATTAAATCTGGGCCAAATAGGTATATGTCTACCAAAATGGGCATATCAAGTGGCCTTATTAGTCTAGATCTGGTCGACCAGTGAGTCCTTCACCAATAATGAGAGTGGCTCTACTAATGGCCTTGTGAAGCAAATAATTAGAAGCTACGAGAGACTGTAATGTGCAGAAAAAAACTTACACGTCCTGGTCTCCCATACAGAGTACTAACAGGTCTCACACTGCTTAGTTTATCAGCTATGGCAGAATCAGGCTTTTTGAACAAAAGGTAAAAGACCTTCAGCGTCAGTTATTTTAAAACTGAATTTGTCTTAACATTTAGTCCACGTGGTTGCTCTGAGACTTATCACCGTCATGTAAACCAAAAGAAGAGTCAACTTCATGGCAAATAATGCAGGTACATCTTGGGGGTTCACTACGATATGCCGGCGGTCGGGCTCCCGGAGACCAGCATACCGGCGCCGGGAGCCCGACCGCCGTCTTACCGACAGTATGGCGAGCGCAAATGAGCCCCTTACGCGCGCCACACTATTTTATTCTCCCTCCAGGGGGGTCGTGGACCCCCACGAGGGAGAATAAGTGTCGGCATGCCGGCTGTCGGGCTCCCGGCGCCGGTATGCTGGTCGCCGGGAGCCCGACCGCCGGCATACTGAAGACCACCCCATCTTGGACCCCTGCATAACTGCTTAAACCCCATTTGTCATCTTTGACTAAGGTTGCCATGTAGGCTAGCTGGGCAAACTTATATACCTTTGTGTGCGCTATATAAATAACTGGTAGTAATAATAATAATAAACTTCCAATGTAAGCTATATCATTTTGTGGGAGATCTTGGCTGCTAGGGCCACGTCGGCTGGCTGTATGTCACTACACTTACCTTTTTGAAGAGGCTGAGGGCCTAGTCACATCTTCTGACTCACAGTCCACTGAAGAGAGACATGCTTGACATACTCAGGAGAGTTTAATACTAGGGCACAGTACTGGAACCCCTTTTGTCTTAATGGGTGCCCTAATGGTGCCAGCTTTGGGGAACAGTACTTTGCCAGCTACCGGCATGAGAAGTGTGTCTGGTGCGGACACTGGTGCTTTGCTGCCTTCGGGCAATTTCAGGGAAGGATCCATTTGGCCTGAACAAGCATCCCTGTATGAATTTTTCTCCACATTCACTATAGCACCTCATGTTTTGCCACTTGTGGGCAACTTCAGGAACAGATACTTTAGGCATCCCTGAATAGTCTTTGGAGGGAAAGGTGTCTTTTGGCAGAGATTTGTACCTCATACTCTGGGGTAGAAACAAAAATGTATTCCACTCACTTAACAGAAAAATATATATTTTGATAAAAATAAACAGTTTATATAATAAACAATCACTGCCAGCAGGAAGAGAGCACTTTATTTCTATCTCTGGAACAGAGAAGAGATGTGACTTTTGGCAGTGCTTTACCTCAGACTCTGAGGTAGAAAGAAAAAAATAAGAATTTACTCACCGGTAATTCTATTTCTCGTAGTCCGTAGTGGATGCTGGGGACTCCGTCAGGACCATGGGGAATAGCGGCTCCGCAGGAGACAGGGCACAAAATTTAAAAGTTTGACCACTAGGTGGTGTGTACTGGCTCCTCCCCCTATGACCCTCCTCCAAGCCTCAGTTAGGATACTGTGCCCGGACGAGCGTACACAATAAGGAAGGATTTTGAATCCCAGGTAAGACTCATACCAGCCACACCAATCACACCGTACAACTTGTGATCTGAACCCAGTTAACAGTATGATAACGTAGGAGCCTCTGAAAAGATGGCTCACAACAATAAACAACCCGATTTTTTTGTAACAATAACTATGTACAAGTATTGCAGACAATCCGCACTTGGGATGGGCGCCCAGCATCCACTACGGACTACGAGAAATAGAATTACCGGTGAGTAAATTCTTATTTTCTCTGACGTCCTAGTGGATGCTGGGGACTCCGTCAGGACCATGGGGATTATACCAAAGCTCCCAAACGGGCGGGAGAGTGCGGATGACTCTGCAGCACCGAATGAGAGAACTCCAGGTCCTCCTTAGCCAGGGTATCAAATTTGTAGAATTTTACAAACGTGTTCTCCCCTGACCACGTAGCTGCTCGGCAGAGTTGTAATGCCGAGACCCCTCGGGCAGCCGCCCAAGATGAGCCCACCTTCCTTGTGGAGTGGGCATTGACAGATTTAGGCTGTGGCAGGCCTGCCACAGAATGTGCCAGTTGAATTGTGCTACAAATCCAACGAGCAATCGTCTGCTTAGAAGCAGGAGCACCCAGCTTGTTGGGTGCATACAGTATAAACAGCGAGTCAGATTTTCTGACTCCAGCCGTCCTTGAAATATATATTTTCAATGCTCTGACAACGTCCAGCAACTTGGAATCCTCCAAATCGCTAGTAGCCGCAGGCACCACAATAGGCTGGTTCAGGTGAAACGCTGATACCACCTTAGGCAGAAAATGAGGACGCGTCCTCAATTCTGCCCTGTCCGAATGGAAAATCAGATATGGGCTTTTATACGATAAAGCCGCCAATTCCGACACTCTCCTGGCTGAAACCAGGGCCAGTAGCATGGTTACTTTCCATGTAAGATATTTCAAATCTACCGATTTGAGTGGCTCAAACCAATGGGATTTGAGAAAATCCAAAACTACATTGAGATCCCACGGTGCCACTGGGGGCACAACCGGGGGCTGTATATGTAGTACTCCTTTTACAAAAGTCTGGACTTCAGGAACTGAAGTCAATTCTTTCTGGAAGAAAATCGACAGGGCCGAAATTTGAACCTTAATGGACCCTAATTTGAGGCCCATAGATAATCCTGTTTGCAGGAAATGTAGGAATCGACCCAGTTGAAATTCCTCTGTCGGGGCCTTCCTGGCCTCACACCATGCAACATATTTTCTCCAAATGCGGTGATAATGTTGTGCAGTCACCTCCTTCCTGGCTTTGACCAGGGTAGGGATGACCTCTTCCGGAATGCCTTTTTCCCTTAGGATCCGGCGTTCAACCGCCATGCCGTCAAACGCAGCCGCGGTAAGTCTTGGAATAGACACGGTCCCTTATAATTCTCAGTACCTTGGGTATGAGAGGCAGAGGAGGGAACACATACACTGACTGGTACACCCATGGTGTTACCAGAGCGTCCACAGCTATTGCCTGAGGGTCTCTTGACCTGGCGCAATACCTGTCCAGTTTTTTGTTGAGGCGGGACGCCATCATGTCCACCATTGGTCTTTCCCAATGGACTACAATCATGTGGAAGACTTCTGGATGAAGTCCCCACTCTCCCGGGTGAAGATCGTGTCTGCTGAGGAAGTCTGCTTCCCAGTTCTCCACTCCCGGGATGAACACTGCTGACAGTGCTATCACATGATTTTCCGCCCAGCGAAGAATCCTTGCAGCTTCTGCCATTGCCCTCCTGCTTCTTGTGCCGCCCTGTCTGTTTACGTGGGCGACTGCCGTGATGTTGTCCGACTGGATCAAACCCTGGCTGACCCTGAAGCAGAGGTTTTGCCAGGCTTAGAGCATTGTAGATTGCTCTTAGTTCCAGTATATTTATGTGAAGAGACGTTTCCAGGCTTGACCACACGCCCTGGAAGTTTCTTCCTTGTGTGACCGCTCCCCAGCCTCTCAGGCTGGCATCCGTGGTCACTAGGACCCAGTTCTGTATGCCGAATCTGCGGCCCTCTAACAGATGAGCACTCTGCAACCACCATAGCAGAGAGACCCTTGTCCTTGTCGACAATTTTATCCGCTGATGCATCTGCAGATGCGATCCGGACCATTTGTCTAGCAGATCCCACTGAAAAATTCGTGCATGGAATCTGCCGAATGGAATCGCTTCGTAAGAAGCCACCATTTTTCCCAGGACTCTTGTGCATTGATGCACAGACACTGTCCCTGGTTTTAGGAGGTTCCTGACGAGTTCGGATAACTCCCTGGCTTTCTCCTCCGGAAGAAATACCTTTTTCTGAACAGTGTCCAGAATCATCCCTAGGAACAGCAGACGTGTCGTCGGGATCAGTTGGGATTTTGGAAAATTCAGAATCCACCCGTGCTGTTTGAACACTACTTGAGTTAGTGCTACTCCGACCTCCAGCTGTTCTCTGGATCTTGCCCTTATCAGGAGATCGTCCAAGTAAGGGATAATTAATACGCCTTCTCTTCGAAGAAGGATCATCATTTCGGCCATTACCTTGGTAAAGACCCTGGGTGCCGTGGACAATCCAAACGGCAGCGTCTGAAACTGATAATGACAGTTTTGTACCATGAACCTGAGGTACCCTTGGTGTGAAGGGCAAATTGGGACATGAAGGTAAGCATCCTTGATGTCCAAGGACACCATAAAATCCCCTTCTTCCAGATTCGCTATCACTGCTCTGAGTGACTCCATCTTGAACTTGAATTTTTGTATGTACAGGTTCAGAGATTTCAGATTTAGAATAGGTCTTACCGAGCCGTCCGGCTTCGGTACCACAAATAGCGTGGAGTAATACCCCTTTCCCTGTTGTAGAAGGGGTACCTTGATTATCACCTGCTGAGAATACAGCTTGTGAATGGCTTCCAATACCGTCGCCCTGTCTGAGGGAGACGTTGGCAAAGCAGATTTTAGGAACCGGCGAGGGGGAGACTTCTCGAATTCCAACCTGTAACCCTGAGATACTACCTGCAGGATCCAGGGGTCCACCTGCGAGTGAACCCACTGTGCGCTGAAATTCTTGAGGCGACCCCCCACCGCCCCTGAGTCCGCTTGTAAGGTCCCAGCGTCATGCTGAGGCCTTTGCAGAAGCCGGGGAGGACTTCTGCTCCTGGGAAGGGGCTGCTTGCTGCAGTCTCTTACCCTTTCCTTTGCCTCGGGGCAAATATGAATGTCCTTTTGCTCGCTTGTTCTTATAGGAACGAAAGGACTGCGGCTGAAAAGACTGCGTCTTTTTCTGCTGGGAGGGGACTTGAGGTAAAAAGGTGGACTTCCCGGCTGTTGCCGTGGCTACCAAATCCGATAGACCGACCCCAAATAATTCCTCCCTTTTATACGGCAATACTTCCATATGCCGTTTGGAATCCGCATCGCCTGACCACTGTCGTGTCCATAGACTTCTTCTGGCAGATATGGACATCGCACTTACTCTTGATGCCAGAGTGCAGATATCCCTCTGTGCATCTCGCATATAAAGGAATGCATCCTTTAATTGCTCTATAGTCAATAAAATACTGTCCCTATCCAGGGTATCAATATTTTCAGTCAGGGAATCCGACCAAGCCACCCCAGCACTGGACATCCAGGCTGAGGCGATTGCTGATCGCAGTATAACACCAGTATGTGTGTATATACTTTTTAGAGTATTTTCCAGCCTCCTATCAGCTGGATCCTTGAGGGCGGCCGTATCAGGAGACGGTAACGCCACTTGTTTGGATAAACGTGTGAGCGCCTTGTCCACCCTAGGGGGTGTTTCCCAGCGCGCCCTAACCTCTGGCGGGAAAGGGTATAACGCCAATAACTTCTTTGAAATTAGCAGTTTTTTATCAGGGGTAACCCACGCTTCATCACACACGTCATTCAATTCCTCTGATTCAGGAAAAACTACAGGTAGTTTTTTCAGACCCCACATAATACCCCTTTTTGTGGTACTTGCAGTATCAGAGATATGCAAAGCCTCCTTCATTGCCGTGATCATATAACGTGTGGCCCTACTGGAAAATACGTTCGTTTCTTCACCGTCGACACTAGATTCGGTGTCCGTGTCTGGGTCCGTGTCGACCGACTGAGGCAAAGGGCGTTTTACAGCCCCTGACGGTGTTTGAGACGCCTGTACAGGTATGACAATGCTAAATTCCCTTGTCGTATAAACAACCCTTTATGAAGTCTAAGAACACTGTACGCTGTTTACTTAAGAAGTACCGTACGGGTACGCTGGTTGCGTAACGATCGCTCAGCCGTAGGCGAGACGCTCAAGCGTCACGTTCGCTCACGGCCCAGTGATCACAGGACACGTTATTGGCTGTTGACTAACGTAATGATTCGCTATGGCGTAGCAGACGCTCGAGACCACGAGGAGATCACCAGCAGCGCAGACGCTCACAACGCTATACCTTTATGTCTAAACCTTTTAACAATGAAATACACAGAATACCTTAATGTGAATACAGGGTGTAAGTGCAACCTTGTGTAACCTGACTAACTACAAAGCTGCTTGAGCGTCACCGACGCTCAAGTGAACACTTAACACTATAGGAAATACACAGATACTGGTTTAGGGTCCAAAGCCTATTATCTGTATTATATCTAATATACTGGTAAAAAGGGGATAACAGTACAAATGATACACTACAATATAACAAAGACTTCCTAACCAAAATAGCTACACTAGAAATACAATACAATACAATTACTATTTATGGGAAAATGGAAGGGGAAGAGAAGAAGAGAGAGATAGAGAGAAATGGCTCATGATAACATTAAATAAGAGACAACATGGTTGCAGATAAAACTACACATGTGAGAGACAATCGCTGCGCAGTTAGTCAATGCTGAATACAGCATGGGATGGAAGCTAGACTCCATTTTGAGAAACCTCCACTTGATTCCAAAGACCACACCACATGGCTGAAAGGGGGAGGGGAAGACATCCAGCAGCAGCCATTTTAGATTTGCAGGTCCAAACACATGGCACTTTATTCCAAAATGTCCAAGCCTCAAAACAATGCATATGTTCTGATTTTACAATTCCAAACCATCTAAATCACCTTTCACAATGTAATCCAACTTCCTAGAACCATCTCATAATTTCACATCCCAAACAACTTCAGTATCTCAATAACCAGAGCATATTCATCACAAGACCAGATCACAATGTAATTAACACAAACGTAACTGCATGGTGGTATTTATGATTAACAGGATATATATTATAACTAACCAGCACAATCTATTTTAAATCTCCATAGGCAAACAAATACCACAAATACTATGCTACAGATTGTATACTGTTCCAATTTATCACAGACTTCACAGAGTATCCACAAACACCCAACAATCACACAACCAAGTTACAATATCCTATTTAAACCAGAAAGCAATCTGTCTGTTTCCTTATCTAGCCATGTGAAGTTCAATACTTAGCCTTTAGTTTGGAAGATGTCCTGGGGATTTAGCTGCCATGCTGCTTGGTGCCAGGTAGCTGTGTGTGTGTCTGTGAGTGTAGCTACATTACATCTGTTCTCTGAGGCCACACCTGACCACTACCTTCCTGTTTGACCAGTACCTGGGGGAGGGGTCTTTCTTTCTCCTTTGTATATGCTAATCAGGTTCAGCCCTGAAAACTTAGTAAAAGGTTGTCTTGAGCATCCATTGTTCTAACAATATGATCTTAGCTTTTATACATATAATCATATCTATCCGCTGCAATGTCCCACAACAACACAACAGGCCTCAAACTAACCCACACCTCATTCTGCTTGCTTCAATACCAAACATGATGTGTTTATCTGGTTCGGTTCGAATGATACACATCCATGACATTAATTCATTAGCCAATTCTAAATCTCCATGATGTCTGGTGCTGTTCATTATTATAACCATGTACTGTATGAAACAAGTGCCGAATCCATCTCTGTGCCATGTCCGAGCAAATGCGTGTGTTTCCATATATTGCTGTGCTCGCTGCGCATATTTGCAAGTATAGCGACTTATATGTGTGCAGTTTATATGGTCTCTCTATGTAATATTTTTGACTTTGACAGTCCACCCTTTGGCAGTCACCAATAACTGCCACTTCCTAAAACATTTCAAAAAGAGAAAAATATATGTCAGGGGTTAATACATTTCCATGGTTGGGTAAGGGAGGAGAGAGGAGAAGGTGTGAAGAGGGTATGACCTAGTGAGATAGCAGAAGCATGTGTGTATGAATCCATGTTTGGGGGGTCATGTATCATCGTGCCGTACGTGTTGTACATCAAGCTTCGAGGTATTGCGAAGTATACATTTGAATTCCTTCTTATCCCGTACTAAGGGTCTGTGGATGGGCTGTCAAACTTTACCGAGCTCATTTCGGCTGTGGTTGTAACAAAATGGGGGAGCACATTTTAGTTGATGATACATGAATGGGGGAGGTATGTGGTTGCTGATATCTGTGCCTGTATTCCCTATCGACTATGTGTGTCATTACCTGAGGGTTGTAGAGATGAAGATAAAGAACACTTATGGAAAATGCAATGATATTCTATGTCAGGGAAATGTACATCTGTTGTTGAAGTTTTGTTCGGTATCTGTTGAGAGTCGTCTTCTTTGCGCTGTATTGCTCTTTGGGCATGAGCAAATAGCTTTGTCAGTGCCATCAGATTTACAAAAAATGTTGGGCTAGCGTGAGTTTAAAATACTAGGGAAACTGGGGATCCATGGCAAAGTTCATCAAGTGTCCATATCATAGGTCGTCAAAACTTCATCTTTGGTTCTTGTCTGTTGTCTGTATAGCGTCTCGTTAACTTCCTCGTCCAAGGGGTCTTTGTATCTTGGAGAAAAGCAGAAAAACAGGTGAAAGAAACGGACCGTATAATCGCATTTTCATCACATCATGGTTTCTATCATTGGGTCATATACCAAATCCAGGTTAATTACAGTTTCCTCACTCCTTAGACTCATTACCTCAGGTAGTACTTTTCCAATACAACACAATCCTTCAGAGTTTGGGGCAAGCCGCTCATACGCCTTTCTCCCGCATATGAAATATGCGTCATCCTCTACTGGCTATGTGGCGTACAAGCTCTGTATCTGTAGGCATTCTATCTGCTCTATGCGAAAAGGTCATGGTTAGGTTGCTCCATGACACTTCCCAATTTCCCGGCTTTCGGGGATTGGAGATGTTAAAACATAATAGGGACCTATCCACATGGTATTGGTGGAGCTTCAAACTAGGAGGGCTGGAGATATTAAACCTCCTGTCCACCGGTCTCCCACCCTTTAGCTCAAGTACCTCCCCTACCGTTAAAGGAAATGGTACTAGCCCTGATTTACTATGACCCTGAGGTACTTGAGAGCATACCCAACAATCTGTTTTATTTAACACACTACCCACTAAGGAGTGATAGTCACTCAATGGATGCCGGTCCATATGGATATTAAAACTGGATTGGCATTTCTTTATGCATCCATCCTCAACCATTGTCACAGAGCCTACAGATACAGTTTTCTTTTTGAACTAACAATCCTTCACAATTGTTTACAAATAACATGGTTGTTAGATCGTGCCCGGTACTCGCCTTTGCTTGGTGATTGGGTTGCTATTGGAAATTTACACCTCCGTCTCAGTCATCAGGACCTTTCTGGATCCTTTCTCGACCTCGCTGGTACTCTCACCGAAACAGACTGCTCTGGTCAACATCATGGTCAACAGGAAAATCCATATTACAGTCTCTTGGGGCAAGTCCATCTTACAGGAGGAGAAAAGAAGAAATTTGTAAAGGGGGTATAAGAAATCAGTTTGAGGGGGAGAGAACTTGTTACGATAATAAGTTCTCTCGTCTTGTTGTTCTTCTTGTTCTGCTGTCCTCTCAAAGGTGCTATCTCTCAGTCTTCCAAACGAACATTCTGGTGATGCAATATTCCTTCCTAACCGGCGATCTTTCTGTAAGGAGAAACAATCTGGCATTACCATTGGTCCAACTGAGGGGTGACATACCATCTTTAAACCATGAAAACATGAGTGAGAAGAGAGAGAAGAAAAAAAAAAAAAAAAAAACAAGAGATAGAGAACAATTCATATGCATATATATATTACATAACTCGACATTAACCATCAATAGGAAAAGAGAAACAAAGCATTTTTAAAACATTGTCAACATTAAGAAAACATTGTTAGCATTAGAAAAACATTGTCAGATTATCAGGCTGTCATATCTACGTGTCTAATGGTCTCCTTGAGCAGTCCCTCCCCACCAGCACCTGCATTACTCCACTGTCTGTATCTGGCCAGAAATACATTGTGGCGGAGGTCATGCTGGGGTTTGGTAGACTTCTGCAAGGACCAAGTGGATATGCAATGTGTGAATTCTTACCAATACTCGTCAGAGATGGGGATAGAGAGAGAGAGAAAAAAAAAACATTTCACAGATACATTTACAACGTTTCACCTGGTCATTCCTGTGTCTTCAGTGAATGACCTCCCAATTTATTAACCGTTACCTCAGGCTTACCATCAGTCGTATGATCACCTTTCTTGACTACCTATCATGGGTGTGGCTCAAAATTCTTCCTATGTGATCCCTGCTTGTAATTTGGTGTGTCATAACTTTTGCTCATTTTCATGTCTAGGGGGTCTGATTTTATGTGGGCTGTTGCAGTTACTGGCATAATGCCCTTCTCTTTTGCACAGATCACAAATCCTTAAGTTCCTCCATGTGCCAATGGCCTGGGGCTTTGGCCGACCTGATGCCTCCTCAAACGCTTGGATGCTCATCACCATCAACCGCTTTCCCTGTACCTACCTGATTCCTTGGATACCATGATTATGTCGTTGTCTAGGGAGTTGATATACCTTCTGTGAATCTTTGATCATACAGTTAGATCTTTCCTAGGATCTGGGTAATCAGACATGATTGATCTCAATTCTGTCCGGGACCAGGGATGGCGCATTGCACTGTCCTTGACGGGAATGGTTCCCTGATCATCAGTCTTCCCATTGGGGACTGTGATCACCCTGACAGGACTAAACTCAATCACATCACCTTGTTTTGGTCTTATAATATGGGGTACATTTGTTTGTGCGTGATATAAAACATTGTACGTACCTGTGGACACGACCTCACCTGACCCTCCGTTAGGGGGTTTGATTATTGCCTTTACCAATTTGGTCGCGTCCACCTGGATGTCTTGTAGGATGGCTTCTTTAAGAGGTGCCGACATCGTTCTGGGCTCACTTTCTTGTTGGTAATCCTGAGGGAAGTTTAACATGGGGTGCGACTTGCACAGGTTAACATTTGTAATTTTTACACTTTCATTTTCATAAACATTATTACATTTAACACTTTCATTCTTAATACAGTTACTAAGTGCATTTTTATCGTACAACATTGTGCCATTTCTCTGCAACCATAATCCTCTTCAATGCCATGTCTCTCCTCTCAAGATGAAAGTTAGATATGTAAGTTACATTTCTTTGCATTTCACTTTCCTGTTGCCATAACTGCAAACAATCATCATGTTTAACTCGTTGTTTCCAGGATTTTATGAGACTGATCCTTTGCCTTAAATTATGCAACACCTCTAAGTCAAAACTACCTATCCCGGGAAATGGTGCCTTATCCCCCGCAGTCATTCGTGTCCATTCATCACAAAAGGTCTCAGTGTGGGGACCATATTTCCCCCACATTACTAACCGAGCAGACCCTCGGGGTCTGCAAGCCTCTGGAGTCTGAATCCTGACCTCCGACCGTCTCTGTGTTGT
The DNA here is from genome assembly GCF_028390025.1 of Pseudophryne corroboree. NCBI lineage: Eukaryota > Metazoa > Chordata > Amphibia > Anura > Myobatrachidae > Pseudophryne > Pseudophryne corroboree. The sequence goes on along the minus strand of NC_086450.1, from coordinate 394,633,600 downwards.
GCACTTGGCTGCCATTGTGGACCTTTTTAACACAGAAAAACTTCCTAAAATGCACCAAACACAGAACTTCGTTGGAAATCCTTAAAGCTCTTCCACTGAACTTCTTCTGCTCCGGGTATCCCCGTTCCGCCTTCTAGCAGACACGTGTAGCCGTTGCAGGCCCTATCTCTAGAGATTTTCCTGAGAAAATTCCCTTCCTTTTTCTTTTACACAAATCACGCTTGCATGTGCTCCCTACAACACGTATGAGGGCAAGATTTACGCATGGATATACGACCTCATATCACGTTGCGTTATTGGTCACACATACAACCGTGCGGTCCAATCGTACCACTTATAGACACTTGTTGCCCATAAATGGTAGGATCATTGGAGTCTCCCTACTGTGCTCCAAAACAGCCAGAGCGTAATACAACGAAAACTTTATCACACTCTGTTGCACGTTTTCACTCAGATCGTGCTCATCACGTTCCACATAGATCACACAGATCACAAAGTCCACAAAGCGGAATTCAATACCGTTTTATCACATAGATCACAAAGTCCACAAAGCGGGATTCAATACACTCATACCGTTTTCAACCCACTATCATTCTTATAGTTTTCTGATCAGAAAAATCATTTCCCGTAGTCTGATAGCTCTCCCCAGAGGCGTTACAGTAAAGTAAGGTATTTAAACTAAATTTTGGAAACTGAACAAATGTGTGCTATTGTCTTGTGGCTTCTGTATCGCCTTACTATAAGCGATATTTCACTATATAAACGCTTACCAAACACCACACAGTATCTTCTATGCTGTGTGCTTGTTTTTTCTCAGCACGTTATCAATGCAAATGGCAAACAGGAAGGTGAGATGTGAAACTTACACAGATGAAAATGCAATTCTAAATTTAATCTAATAACATACATTGATGTAAGCACACGCATATGAAATTACATATAAGTACCAATCACTATTACTTATGATTGACTATGATATAGATTAAATAAATGCATAAAAAAAAACTCATTAAATGATGATTTCTTTTTGACAGTGGATGGCTGATTGTTTCCTGAGTCAACTGAAAACCAGCCGCTCAGAAAAAAAAAAAAAAAAATTTGACCTTCCCAAAATGGCCGCTGCTCCTCCCCCTTCCACCTCCATGAGGGTCACACAAAATGGTGGACAGACCATGCGGCCTCTTGTCACAAAGAAAGTCATCATTCAAAACTCCTAAAGTTATTCTAGGCCTGAGTGTGTAGTTGGCACCAAATTGAAATAAAAACCAGATTTTCAAAGACAATAGCGTACTGTTCTTACCTCCGGTCCCGGATTCCCTCAGCACCCTTTACTAAGCGAAACAGACGCTTATCCAATCAGCACTGCAAGGAATATGATCCCGCCCTTTGCTGATGGATAATGTCTGCTGATATTACCTAGCAGAGATATGTGAAGGATAGGACGAGTCCCCCAATTGACAATGCTAAATTCCCTTGTCGTATAAACAACCCTTTATGAAGTCTAAGAACACTGTACGCTGTTTACTTAAGAAGTACCGTACGGGTACGCTAATTGCGTAACGATCGCTCAGCCGTAGGCGAGACGCTCAAGCGTCACGTTCGCTCACGGCCCAGTGATCACAGGACACGTTATTGGCTGTTGACTAACGTAATGATTCGCTATGGCGTAGCAGACGCTCGAGACCACGAGGAGACCACCAGCAGCGCAGACGCTCACAACGCTATACCTTTATGTCTAAACCTTTTAACAATGAAATACACAGAATACCTTAATGTGAATACAGGGTGTAAGTGCAACCTTGTGTAACCTGACTAACTACAAAGCTGCTTGAGCGTCACCGACGCTCAAGTGAACACTTAACACTATAGGAAATACACAGATACTGGTTTAGGGTCCAAAGCCTATTATCTGTATTATATCTAATATACTGGTAAAAAGGGGATAACAGTACAAATGATACACTACAATATAACAAAGACTTCCTAACCAAAATAGCTACACTAGAAATACAATACAATACAATTACTATTTATGGGAAAATGGAAGGGGAAGAGAAGAAGAGAGAGATAGAGAGAAATGGCTCATGATAACATTAAATAAGAGACAACATGGTTGCAGATAAAACTACACATGTGAGAGACAATCGCTGCGCAGTTAGTCAATGCTGAATACAGCATGGGATGGAAGCTAGACTCCATTTTGAGAAACCTCCACTTGATTCCAAAGACCACACCACATGGCTGAAAGGGGGAGGGGAAGACATCCAGCAGCAGCCATTTTAGATTTGCAGGTCCAAACACATGGCACTTTATTCCAAAATGTCCAAGCCTCAAAACAATGCATATGTTCTGATTTTACAATTCCAAACCATCTAAATCACCTTTCACAATGTAATCCAACTTCCTAGAACCATCTCATAATTTCACATCCCAAACAACTTCAGTATCTCAATAACCAGAGCATATTCATCACAAGACCAGATCACAATGTAATTAACACAAACGTAACTGCATGGTGGTATTTATGATTAACAGGATATATATTATAACTAACCAGCACAATCTATTTTAAATCTCCATAGGCAAACAAATACCACAAATACTATGCTACAGATTGTATACTGTTCCAATTTATCACAGACTTCACAGAGTATCCACAAACACCCAACAATCACACAACCAAGTTACAATATCCTATTTAAACCAGAAAGCAATCTGTCTGTTTCCTTATCTAGCCATGTGAAGTTCAATACTTAGCCTTTAGTTTGGAAGATGTCCTGGGGATTTAGCTGCCATGCTGCTTGGTGCCAGGTAGCTGTGTGTGTGTCTGTGAGTGTAGCTACATTACATCTGTTCTCTGAGGCCACACCTGACCACTACCTTCCTGTTTGACCAGTACCTGGGGGAGGGGTCTTTCTTTCTCCTTTGTATATGCTAATCAGGTTCAGCCCTGAAAACTTAGTAAAAGGTTGTCTTGAGCATCCATTGTTCTAACAATATGATCTTATCTTTTATACATATAATCATATCTATCCGCTGCAATGTCCCACAACAACACAACAGGCCTCAAACTAACCCACACCTCATTCTGCTTGCTTCAATACCAAACATGATGTGTTTATCTGGTTCGGTTCGAATGATACACATCCATGACATTAATTCATTAGCCAATTCTAAATCTCCATGATGTCTGGTGCTGTTCATTATTATAACCATGTACTGTATGAAACAAGTGCCGAATCCATCTCTGTGCCATGTCCGAGCAAATGCGTGTGTTTCCATATATTGCTGTGCTCGCTGCGCATATTTGCAAGTATAGCGACTTATATGTGTGCAGTTTATATGGTCTCTCTATGTAATATTTTTGACTTTGACAGGTACTAACTGGTTTGCCGGTCGTCTCATGTCGTCAACCGACTTTTGCAGCGTGCTGACATTATCACGTAATTCCATAAACAAAGCCATCCATTCCGGTGTCGACTCCCTAGGGGGTGACATCACCATTACCGGCAATTGCTCCGCCTCCACACCAACATCGTCCTCATACATGTCGACACACACGTACCGACACACAGCAGACACACAGGGAATGCTCTGATAGAAGACAGGACCCCACTAGCCCTTTGGGGAGACAGAGGGAGAGTTTGCCAGCACACACCAAAGCGCTATAATTATATAGGAACAACCTTATATAAGTGTTGTTTCCTTATAGCTGCTTAAATATATATAATATCGCCAAAAAATGCCCCCCCTCTCTGTTTTTTACCCTGTTTCTGTAGTGCAGTGCAGGGGAGAGCCTGGGAGCCTTCCTAGCAGCGGAGCTGTGTAGGAAAATGGCGCTGTGTGCTGAGGAGATAGGCCCCGCCCCCTATTCCGGCGGGCTCTTCTCCCGGTTTTTCTGAGACCTGGCAGGGGTGAAATACATCCATATAGCCTCATGGACTATATGTGATGTATTCTTTTTAGCCAGAAAGGTATTAACATTGCTGCCCAGGGCGCCCCCCCCAGCGCCCTGCACCCTCAGTGACCGCCGGTGTGAAGTGTGCCTGAGCGCAATGGCGCACAGCTGCAGTGCTGTGCGCTACCTCATGAAGACTGAAAAGCCTTCAGCCGCCGGTTTCTGGACCTCTTCTTACTTCGGCATCTGCAAGGGGGTCGGCGGCGCGGCTCCGGTGACCCATCCAGGCTGTACCTGTGATCGTCCCTCTGGAGCTAGTGTCCAGTAGCCTAAGAAGCAAATCCATCCTGCACGCAGGTGAGTTCACTTCTTCTCCCCTAGGTCCCTCGTTGCAGTGAGCCTGTTGCCAGCAGGACTCACTGAAAATAATAAAACTATCAAAACTTTTACTCTACGCAGCTCTTTATGAGAGCCACCTAGATTGCACCCTGCTCGGACGGGCACAAAAACCTAACTGAGGCTTGGAGGAGGGTCATAGGGGGAGGAGCCAGTACACACCACCTAGTGGTCAAACTTTTAAATTTTGTGCCCTGTCTCCTGCGGAGCCGCTATTCCCCATGGTCCTGACGGAGTCCCCAGCATCCACTAGGACGTCAGAGAAACATTTATTACACTCAGCTGACTTGTACATAAAATAAATGATGTACAAGTGATAAATTATCACTGCCAGCACTGCTTATTGTCTCTCCTGTCACATTATTGCAGGACAATAGAGGACAGCTGTAAGGATTCTACCAGAGAGACAGACCCAGTTTCCTCCCATGTCTGCGCTGTAGAAAAATCTACCTGAGGGCGGGTCCAAGCGGTCACATGACCTTTAGCTCAAAGAGCAGATGATTGACCCCGCCCTCCTCTGTAGGATCAAGCTAAAGGTCCATACACAGGGTGAGATTCATTCCGAGTTGATCGCTCGCTAGCAGTTTTTTGCAGTTGTGCAAACGCTAAGCTGCCTCCCTCTGGGAGTGTATTTTAATTGCATTTCATTTTTGTTTCACTTTCTCTATAGCTTCGGCTTCCTAAATACTAATTTATTAACACTATAGTTTTTTCACTGGTATGCTATGCTGGGCTTTCTGGCTTATGCTGGTGCTTTGGGGTGCCACACCCTGCACCTAGATATAGCGCTAGGGACCCAAATATACAGAGACGCCTTGATGCGTCTTTGGGGCTTATTCACACATTTGCGCAAATATGTGTAACGAAATCTCTGAATTCTATTATTATGTGGAATTTATATCTGGTTACGATTATCATTGAGGATGCTGGGGGAAACAAATGCCTTTTCTCTGACGTCCTAGTGGATGCTGGGAACTCCGTAAGGACCATGGGGAATAGCGGCTCCGCAGGAGTCTGGGCACAAAAGTAAAGCTTTAGGACTACCTGGTGTGCACTGGCTCCTCCCCCTATGACCCTCCTCCAAGCCTCAGTTAGATTTTTGTGCCCGACCGAGCAGGGTGCAATCTAGGGGGCTCTCCTGAGCTTCTTAGAAAAAGTTAGTTTTAGGTTTCTTATTTTCAGTGAGACCTGCTGGCAACAGGCTCACTGCATCGAGGGACTAAGGGGAGAAGAAGCGAACCTGCCTGCTTGCAGCCAGCTTGGGCTTCTTAGGCTACTGGACACCATTAGCTCCAGAGGGACCGAACACAGGCCCAGCCTCGGAGTCCGGTCCCAGAGCCGCGCCGCCGGCCCCCTTACAGAGCCAGAAGCAAGAAGAGGTCCGGAAAATCGTCGGCAGAAGACATCAGTCTTCAACAAGGTAGCGCACAGCACTGCAGCTGTGCGCCATTGCTCCTCAGGCACACTTCACACTCCGGTCACTGAGGGTGCAGGGCGCTAGGGGGGGGGCGCCCTGAGCAGCAATAAAAACACCTTGGCTGGCGAAAATACACCACATATAACCCCCAGGGCTATATGGATGTATTTTAACCCCTGCCAGAATACAGCAAAACGCGGGAGAAAAGGCCGCCGAGAAGGGGGCGGAGCCTATCTCCTCAGCACACGGGCGCCATTTTCCCTCACAGCTCCGCTGGAAGGACGTCTCCCTGACTCTCCCCTGTAGTCCTGCACTACAGAAACAAGAGGGGGGGGGGGGGGGGGCACTAATTTGGCGCAGTAATAATAAAAACAGCAGCTATAAGGGAAAAACACTTTTTATAGGGTTATCCCAGTATATAGATAGCGCTCTGGTGTGTGCTGGCATACTCTCCCTCTGTCTCTCCAAAGGGCTAGTGGGGTCCTGTCCTCTATCAGAGCATTCCCTGGGTGTGTGCAGTGTGTCGGTACGATTGTGTCGACATGTATGAGGAGGAAAATGATGTGGAGGCGGAGCAATTGCCTGTAATAGAGATGTCACCTCCTAGGGAGTCGACACCTGAGTGGATGGGCTTATGGAAGGAATTACGTGACAGTGTCAGCTCTTTACAAAAGACGGTTGATGATATGAGACGGCCGGCTACTCAGCTTGTGCCTGTCCAGGCGTCTCAAAGGCCATCAGGGGCTCTAAAACGCCCGTTACCTCAGATGGCAGATACAGACGCCGACACGGATACTGACTCCAGTGTCGACGATGAAGAGACGAATGTGACTTCCAGTAGGGCCACACGTTACATGATTGAGGCAATGAAAAATGTTTTACATATTTCTGATAATACAAGTACCACAAAAAAGGGTATTATGTTTGGTGAGAAAAAACTGCCTGTAGTTTTTCCTGCATCTGAGGAATTAAATGAAGTGTATGATGAAGCGTGGGTTTCCCCCGATAAAAAAACTGATAATTCCTAAAAGGTTATTGGCATCATACCCCTTCCCGCCAGAGGATAGGGCACGTTGGGAAACACCCCCTAAGGTGGATAAAGCGCTCACACGCTTGTCTAAACAGGTGGCACTGCCGTCTCCTGATACGGCCGCCCTTAAGGAACCTGCTGACAGAAAGCAGGAGAATATCCTAAAATGTAAATACACTCACACGGGTGTTATACTGCGACCAGCAATCGCCTCAGCCTGGATGTGCAGTGCTGGGGTGGCTTGGTCGGATTTCCTGACTGAGAATATTGATACCCTAGATAGGGACAGTATATTACTGACTATAGAGCATTTAAAAGATGCATTTTTATATATGCGTGATGCACAGAGGGATATTTGCCGACTGGCATCAAGAGTAAGTGCGCTGTCCATCTCTGCCAGAAGAGGGTTATGGACGCGGCAGTGGTCAGGTGATGCGGATTCCAAAAGGCATATGGAAGTATTGCCTTATAAAGGGGAGGAGTTATTTGGGGTAGGTCTATCAGACCTGGTGGCCACGGCAACTGCTGGGAAATCCACATTTTTACCCCAGGTAGCCTCTCAACATAAGAAGAAGCCGTATTATCAGGCGCAGTCCTTTCGGCCCCAGAAGGGCAAGCGGGCAAAAGGCTCCTCATTTCTGCCCCGTGGCAGAGGGAGAGGAAAAAGGCTGCAGCAAACAGCCAGTTCCCAGGAACAGAAGCCCTCTCCCGCTTCTGCCAAGTCCTCAGCATGACGCTGGGGCTTTGCAAGCGGACTCAGGCACGGTGGGGGCCCGTCTCAAGAATTGCAGCGCGCAGTGGGCTCACTCACAAGTGGACCCCTGGATCCTTCAGGTGGTATCTCAGGGGTACAAATTTGGAATTCGAGACGTTTCCCCCTCGCCGTTTCCTAAAGTCTGCTTTACCGACGTCTCCCTCCGACAGGGAGGCGGTATTGGAAGCCATTCACAAGCTGTATTCCCAGCAGGTGATAATCAAGGTACCCCTCCTGCAACAGGGAAAGGGGTATTATTCCACGCTGTTTGTGGTACCGAAGCCGGACGGCTCGGTGAGACCTATTTTAAATCTGAAATCCTTGAACACTTACATACAGAGGTTCAGATTCAAGATGGAGTCACTCAGAACTGTCACTATCAGTTTCAGACGCTGCCGTTTGGATTGTCCACGGCACCCCGGGTCTTTACCAAAGTAATGGCCGAAATTATGATACTCCTTCGAAGGAAGGGAGTTTTAATTATCCCTTACTTGGACGATCTCCTGATAAGGGCAAGATCCAGGGAACAGTTGGTAGTCGGGGTAGCACTATCTGAAGTAGTGTTGCGGCAGCACGGTTGGATTCTCAATATTCCAAAATCGCAGCTGATCCCGACGACACGTCTTCTATTCCTAGGGATGATCCTGGACACAGTCCAGAAAAAGGTGTTCTCCCGGAGGAGAAAGCCAGGGAGTTATCCGAGCTAGTCAGAAACCTCCAAAAACCAGGCCAAGTGTCAGTGCATCAATGCACAAGGGTCCTGGAAAAAATGGTGGTTTCCTACGAAGCAATCCCATTCGGCAGATTCCACGCAAGAACTTTCCAGTGGGACCTGCTGGACAAATGGTCCGGATCGCATCTTCAGATGCATCAGCGGATAACCCTGTCACCAAAGACAAGGGTGTCTCTCCTGTGGTGGTTGCAGAGTGCTCATCTTCTAGAGGGCCGCAGATTCGGCATTCAGGACTGGGTCCTGGTGACCACGGATGCCAGCCTGCGAGGCTGGGGAGCAGTCACACAAGGAAGAAATTTCCAGGGCTTGTGGTCAAGCCTGGAGACATCACTTCACATAAATATCCTGGAGCTAAGGGCCATTTACAATGCTCTAAGCCTAGCAAGACCTCTGCTTCAAGGTCAGCCGGTGCTGATCCAGTCGGACAACATCACGGCAGTCGCCCACGTAAACAGACAGGGCGGCACAAGAAGCAGGAGGGCAATGGCAGAAGCTGCAAGGATTCTTCGCTGGGCGGAAAATCATGTGATAGCACTGTCAGCAGTGTTCATTCCGGGGGTGGACGACCTCCACCCGGGAGAGTGGGGACTTCACCCAGAAGTCTTCCACATGATTGTAATCCGTTGGGAAAAACCAAAGGTGGACATGATGGCGTCCCGCCTCAACAAAAAATTGGACAGGTATTGCGCCAGGTCAAGGGACCCTCAGGCAATAGCTGTGGACGCTCTGGTAACACCGTGGGTGGACCAGTCAGTGTATGTGTTCCCTCCTCTGCCTCTCATACCCAAGGTACTGAGAATTATAAGACGGAGAGGAGTAAGAACTATACTCGTGGCTCCGGATTGGCCAAGAAGGACTTGGTACCCGGAACTTCAAGAGATGCTCACAGAGGACCCGTGGCCTCTACCTCTAAGAAGGGACCTGCTCCAGCAAGGACCCTGTCTGTTCCAAGACTTACCGCGACTGCGTTTGACGGCATGGCGGTTGAACGCCGGATCCTGAAGGAAAAAGGCATTCCGGAGGAAGTCATCCCTACCCTGATCAAGGCCAGGAAGGATGTGACCGCAAAGCATTATCACCGCATTTGGTGGAAATATGTTGCGTGGTGCGAGGCCAGGAAGGCCCCAACGGAGGAATTTCAACTGGGGCGATTCCTGCATTTCCTGCAAACAGGAGTGTCTATGGGCCTAAAATTAGGATCCATTAAGGTTCAAATTTCGGCCCTGTCGATTTTTTTCTTCCAAAAAGAACTGGCTTCAGTTCCTGAAGTTCAGACGTTTGTCAAGGGGGTGCTGCATATACAGCCTCCTTTTGTGCCTCCAGTGGCACCTTGGGATCTCAATGTAGTTTTGGGGTTCCTCAAATCACATTGGTTTGAACCACTTAAATCTGTGGATTTAAAATATCTCACATGGAAAGTGGTCATGCTGTTGGCCCTGGCTTCGGCCAGGCGCGTGTCAGAATTGGCGGCTTTATCCTGTAAAAGCCCTTATCTGATTTTCCATTCGGACAGGGCGGAATTGAGGACTCATCCTCAGTTTCTCCCTAAGGTGGTGTCAGCGTTTCACCTGAACCAGCCTATTGTGGTGCCTGTGGCTACTAGGGACTTGGAGGACTCCAAGTTGCTGGACGTTGTCAGGGCCCTGACAATATATGTTTCCAGGACGGCTGGAGTCAGAAAATCTGACTCGCTGTTTATCCTGTATGCACCCAACAAGCTGGGTGCTCCTGCTTCTAAGCAGACTATCGCTCGTTGGATTTGTAGTACAATTCAGCTTGCACATTCTGTGGCAGGCCTGCCACAGCCAAAATCTGTAAAAGCCCATTCCACAAGGAAGGTGGGCTCATCTTGGGCGGCTGCCCGAGGGGTCTCGGCTTTACAACTTTGCCGAGCAGCTACTTGGTCAGGGGCAAACACGTTTGCTAAATTCTACAAATTTGATACCCTGGCTGAGGAGGACCTGGAGTTCTCTCATTCGGTGCTGCAGAGTCATCCGCACTCTCCCGCCCGTTTGGGAGCTTTGGTATAATCCCCATGGTCCTTACGGAGTTCCCAGCATCCACTAGGACGTCAGAGAAAATAAGAATTTACTTACCGATAATTCTATTTCTCGTAGTCCGTAGTGGATGCTGGGCGCCCATCCCAAGTGCGGATTGTCTGCAATACTTGTACATAGTTATTGTTAACTAAATCGGGTTATTGTTGTTGTGAGCCATCTTTCCAGAGGCTCCTCTGTTATCATGCTGTTAACTGGGTTCAGATCACAAGTTGTACGGTGTGATTGGTGTGGCTGGTATGAGTCTTACCCGGGATTCAAAATCCTTCCTTATTGTGTACGCTCGTCCGGGCACAGTATCCTAACTGAGGCTTGGAAGAGGGTCATAGGGGGAGGAGCCAGTGCACACCAGGTAGTCCTAAAGCTTTACTTTTGTGCCCAGACTCCTGCGGAGCCGCTATTCCCCATGGTCCTTACGGAGTTCCCAGCATCCACTACGGACTACGAGAAATAGAATTATCGGTAAGTAAATTCTTATTTTTTTCTTGCTTAGAAATACCCCTCCCTTTCGAGCACCTGAATGATATCACTAAGCTAATTGAGCATCTACCAATATATATGAGTGTATTTTAGCTTAGCAGAAGTGCGAACGAAAGGATCGCAGAGCGACTGCAAAAAAAAATTGTGCAGTTTCAGAGTAGCTCCAGACCTACTCCTAGCTTGTGAGGACTTCAGACTGTTCAGTTCCAGATTTGACGTCACAAACACGTCCTGCGTTCTCCCAACCTGCGTTTTTCTTGGCACACCTGCGTTTTTTCGAACACTCCCTGAAAACAGTCAGTTACCACCCAGAAATGACCACTTCATGTCAATCACTCTGCGGCCAGCAGTGCGACTGAAAAGCTTTGCTAGACCTTGTGTAAAACGACATCGACCGCTGTGAAAATACGTTGCGCGTGCGCATTGCGCTGCATACGCATGCGCAGAAGTGCCAGTTATTTGCTTCATCGCTGCGCAGCGAACATTTTCAGCTAGCGATCAACTCGGAATGACCACCAAAGTGACAATTTTTACTATCTTTTACACGAGATAGTCAAAATTGACTTGCCTGCACAGTCTATTTTTGCTTGCGATGCCGATCCCGCGTGACCGTGCATCGGCATCGCAAGCTGTGTACACACGGTGCAATATGCACAAACTTTCCTTACGATTTTGACTATATAGTCAAAATCGTAAGAAAAGTTAAGTACATATCACACCGTGTGTACACACCTTAAGTGATTTTTTATTTTTCACTTTACCTTTTCCAGCGATAATCACCCACCAGCTGTTACTAGGTGGCAAGCTTCCGACGAACAAAGGAGATGGGGCAATACATCACTGCTCCTCTTATTGGACTTGCACTAGAATGACACAGGAGAAGATAAAGCAGAATAATCTCCTGCTGTGTCAGTCTACGGCAAGTGCAGTAAGGGTCCTGGCACACATACTACTGTTATCTCCTGGCATACAGCTGGCACACATACTACTGTAATCTCCTGGCATACACCTGTCACACATACTATTGTTATCTCCTGGCATACACCTGTCACACATACTACTGTTATCTCCTGGCATACACCTGTCACACATACTACTGTTATCTCCTGGCATACAGCTGGCACACATACTACTGTTATCTCCTGGCATACACCTGGCACACATACTACTGTTATCTCCTGGCATACACCTGTCACACATACTACTGTTTTCTCTATCGTCCTAGTGGATGCTGGGGTTCCTGAAAGGACCATGGGGAATAGCGGCTCCGCAGGAGACAGGGCACAAAAAGTAAAGCTTTTTCCGATCAGGTGGTGTGCACTGGCTCCTCCCCCTATGACCCTCCTCCAGACTCCAGTTAGATTTTTGTGCCCGGCCGAGAAGGGTGCAATCTAGGTGGCTCTCCTAAAGAGCTGCTTAGAAAAAGTTTAGCTAGGTTTTTTATTTTACAGTGATTCCTGCTGGCAACAGGATCACTGCAGCGAGGGACTGAGGGGAGAAGGAGTCAACTCACCTGCGTGCAGGATGGATTGGCTTCTTGGCTACTGGACATCAAGCTCCAGAGGGACGATCACAGGTACAGCCTGGATGGTCACCGGAGCCACGCCGCCGGCCCCCTTGCAGATGCTGAAATCAGAAGAGGTCCAGAATCGGCGGCTGAAGACTCCTGCAGTCTTCTAAAGGTAGCGCACAGCACTGCAGCTGTGCGCCATTTTCCTCTCAGCACACTTCACACGGCAGTCACTGAGGGTGCAGGGCGCTGGGAGGGGGGCGCCCTGGGAGGCAAATGATTACCTATAAAGGCTAAAAATACCTCACATATAGCCCTAGAGGCTATATGGAGATATTTAACCCCTGCCTAATTTTTCTAAATAGCGGGAGACGAGCCCGCCAGAAAAGGGGCGGGGCCTATCTCCTCAGCACACGGCGCCATTTCCTCTCACAGCTCCGCTGGTCAGGACGGCTCCCAAGTCTCTCCCCTGCACTGCACTACAGAAACAGGGTAAAACAGAGAGGGGGGGGCACATTTATGGCGATATTTTGATATAACAAAGCAGCTATAAGGGAGCACTTATTATAAGGCTATCCCTGATATATATATAGCGCTTTTGGTGTGTGCTGGCAAACTCTCCCTCTGTCTCCCCAAAGGGCTAGTGGGTCCTGTCTTCGTTAGGAGCATTCCCTGTGTGTCTGCTGTGTGTCGGTACGTGTGTGTCGACATGTATGAGGACGATATTGGTGTGGAGGCGGAGCAATTGCCAAATATGAGGATGTCACCCCCTAGGGAGTCGACACCAGAATGGATGCCTTTATTTATGGAACTACGGGATAGTGTCAACACGCTAAAGCAGTCGTTTGACGACATGAGACGGCCGGACAATCAATTAGTGCCTGTCCAGGCGACTCAAACACCGTCAGGGGCTGTGAAACGCCCTTTGCCTCAGTCGGTCGACACAGACCCAGACACAGGCGATGACTCCAGTGGTGACGGTGACGAATCAACCGTATTTTCCAGTAGGGCCACACGTTATATGATTTTGGCAATGAAGGAGGCGTTACATTTAGCTGATACTACAGGTACCACTAAACAGGGTATTATGTGGGGTATGAAAAAACTACCTATAGTTTTTCCTGAATCAGAAGAATTAAATGACGTGTGTAATGAAGCGTGGGTTGCCCCTGATAAAAAGCTGATAATTTCAAAGAAATTATTGGCATTATACCCTTTCCCGCCAGAGGTTAGGGAGCGCTGGGAAACACCTCCTAGGGTGGACAAGGCGCTAACACGCTTATCTAAACAAGTGGCGTTACCCTCTCCTGAGACGGCCGCACTTAAAGATCCATCAGATAGGAGGATGGAAAATATCCAAAAAAGTATATACACACATGCAGGTGTTATACTACGACCAGCTGTAGCGACTGCCTGGATGGGCAGTGCTGGGGTAGTTTGGTCAGAGTCCCTGATTGAAAATATTGATACCCTGGACAGGGACAATATTTTACTGTCGTTAGAACAAATAAAGGATGCATTTCTTTATATGCGTGATGCACAGAGGGATATCTGCACACTGGCATCACGGGTAAGTGCTATGTCCATTTCGGCCAGAAGAGCTTTATGGACGCGACAGTGGACAGGCGATGCGGATTCAAAACGGCATATGGAAGTTTTGCCGTATAAAGGGGAGGAGTTATTTGGAGTCGGTCTATCAGATTTGGTGGCCACGGCTACAGCCGGGAAATCCACCTTTCTACCTCAAGTCACTCCCCAACAGAAAAAGGCACCGACTTTTCAACCGCAGCCCTTTCGTTCCTTTAAAAATAAGAGAGCAAAGGGCTATTCATATCTGCCACGAGGCAAAGGTCGAGGGAAGAGACAGCAACACGCAGCTCCTTCCCAGGAACAGAAGCCCTCCCCGGCTTCTACAAAAGCCTCAGCATGACGCTGGGGCTTCTCAAGCGGACTCGGGGACGGTGGGCGGTCGTCTCAAAAATTACAGCGCGCAGTGGGCTCACTCGCAGGTAGATCCCTGGATCCTGCAGATAATATCTCAAGGGTACAGGTTGGAATTAGAGACAGATCCACCTCGCCGTTTCCTGAAGTCTGCTTTACCAACGTCCCCCTCCGAAAGGGGGACGGTTTTGGAAGCCATTCACAAGCTGTACTCTCAGCAGGTGATAGTCAAGGTACCTCTTCTACAACAAGGGAAGGGGTATTATTCCACTCTTTTTGTGGTACCGAAGCCGGATGGCTCGGTAAGGCCTATTCTAAATCTGAAGTCCTTGAACCTGTACATAAAGAAGTTCAAGTTCAAAATGGAGTCACTCAGAGCAGTGATAGCGAACCTGGAAGAGGGGGACTTTATGGTATCCTTGGACATCAAGGATGCGTATCTCCACGTTCCAATTTACCCCTCACACCAGGGGTACCTCAGGTTCGTTGTACAAAACTGTCACTATCAGTTTCAGACGCTGCCGTTCGGATTGTCCACGGCACCTCGGATCTTTACAAAGGTAATGGCCGAGATGATGATTCTTCTTCGAAGAAAAGGCGTATTAATTATCCCATACTTGGACGATCTCCTAATAAGGGCGAGGTCCAGAGAACAGCTAGAGATGGGATTAGCACTGTCTCAAGAAGTGCTAAAACAGCACGGGTGGATTCTGAATATTCCAAAATCCCAGTTAATGCCGACAACTCGTCTGCTGTTCCTAGGGATGATTCTGGACACGGTTCAGAAAAAGGTTTTTCTCCCGGAGGAAAAAGCCAAGGAGTTATCCGAGCTTGTCAGGAACCTCCTAAAACCAGGAAGGGTGTCTGTACATCAATGCACAAGAGTCCTGGAAAAATGGTGGCTTCTTACGAAGCAATTCCATTCGGCAGATTCCACGCAAGAATTTTCCAAAGGGATCTGTTGGACAAATGGTCAGGGTCGCATCTTCAGATGCACCTGCGGATAACCCTGTCTCCAAGGACAAGGGTATCTCTTCTGTGGTGGTTGCAGAGTGCTCATCTATTGGAGGGCCGCAGATTCGGCATACAGGATTGGATCCTGGTGACCACGGACGCCAGCCTGAGAGGCTGGGGAGCAGTCACACAAGGAAGAAACTTCCAGGGAGTATGGACGAGCCTGGAAACGTCTCTTCACATAAACATTCTGGAACTAAGAGCAATATACAATGCTCTAAGCCAGGCAGAACCTCTGCTTCAGGGAAAACCGGTGTTGATCCAGTCGGACAACATCACGGCAGTCGCCCATGTGAACAGACAGGGCGGCACAAGAAGCAGGAGTGCAATGGCAGAAGCTGCAAGGATTCTTCGCTGGGCAGAGAATCATGTGATAGCACTGTCAGCAGTGTTCATCCCGGGAGTGGACAACTGGGAAGCAGACTTCCTCAGCAGACACGATCTTCACCCGGGAGAGTGGGGACTTCATCCAGAAGTCTTCCACATGCTGGTAACCCGTTGGGAAAGACCAATGGTGGACATGATGGCGTCTCGCCTCAACAAAAAACTGGACAGGTATTGCGCCAGGTCAAGAGATCCGCAGGCAATAGCTGTGGACGCGCTGGTAACGCCTTGGGTGTACCAGTCGGTGTATGTGTTTCCTCCTCTGCCTCTCATACCAAAAGTATTGAGAATTATACGGCAAAGAGGCGTAAGAACGATACTAGTGGTTCCGGATTGGCCAAGAAGGACTTGGTACCCGGAACTTCAAGAGATGATCACGGAAGATCCGTGGCCTCTACCTCTAAGGAGGGACTTGCTTCAGCAGGGTCCCTGTCTGTTTCAAGACTTACCGCGGCTGCGTTTGACGGCATGGCGGTTGAACGCCGGATCCTAAAGGAAAAAGGCATGCCGGAAGAAGTCATTCCTACTTTGATTAAAGCAAGGAAGGAAGTAACCGTGCAACATTATCACCGAATTTGGCGAAAATATGTTGCGTGGTGCGAAGATCGGAGTGCTCCGACGGAGGAATTTCAACTGGGTCGATTCCTACATTTCCTGCAATCAGGATTGTCTATGGGTCTCAAATTGGGATCTATTAAGGTTCAAATTTCGGCCCTGTCGATTTTCTTTCAAAAAGAATTGGCTTCAGTCCCTGAAGTCCAGACCTTTGTTAAGGGAGTGCTGCATATACAGCCTCCTGTGGTGCCTCCAGTGGCACCGTGGGATCTCAATGTGGTTTTGGACTTCCTAAAATCTCATTGGTTTGAACCACTAAAAAAGGTGGATTTGAAATATCTCACATGGAAAGTGACCATGCTTCTAGTCCTGGCTTCTGCCAGGAGAGTGTCAGAATTGGCAGCTTTATCTTACAAAAGCCCATATCTGATTTTCCATTCGGACAGGGCAGAACTGCGGACTCGTCCGCATTTTCTCCCTAAGGTGGTGTCAGCATTTCATCTGAACCAGCCTATTGTAGTGCCTGCGGCTACAAGTGACTTGGAGGACTCCAAGTTACTGGACGTTGTCAGAGCATTAAAAATATATATTGCAAGGACAGCTGGAGTCAGAAAATCTGACTCGTTGTTTATATTGTATGCACCCAACAAGATGGGTGCTCCTGCGTCTAAGCAGACGATTGCTCGTTGGATCTGTAGCACAATCCAACTTGCACATTCTGTGGCAGGCCTGCCACAGCCTAAATCTGTAAAGGCCCACTCCACAAGGAAGGTGGGCTCATCTTGGGCGGCTGCCCGAGGGGTCTCGGCATTACAGCTTTGCCGAGCAGCTACGTGGTCAGGGGAGAACACGTTTGTAAAATTTTACAAATTTGATACTCTGGCTAAGGAGGACCTGGAGTTCTCTCATTCGGTGCTGCAGAGTCATCCGCACTCTCCCGCCCATTTGGGAGCTTTGGTATAATCCCCATGGTCCTTTCAGGAACCCCAGCATCCACTAGGACGATAGAGAAAATAAGATTTTACTTACCGATAAATCTATTTCTCGGAGTCCGTAGTGGATGCTGGGCGCCCATCCCAAGTGCGGATTATCTGCATAAATTGTACATAGTTATTGTTAACTAATTCGGGTTATTGTTGAAGGAAGCCATCTTTCAGAGGCTCCGCTGTTATCATACTGTTAACTGGGTTTAGATCACAAGTTGTACGGTGTGATTGGTGTGGCTGGTATGAGTCTTACCCGGGATTCAAAATCCTCCCTTATTGTGTACGCTCGTCCGGGCACAGTACCTAACTGGAGTCTGGAGGAGGGTCATAGGGGGAGGAGCCAGTGCACACCACCTGATCGGAAAAAGCTTTACTTTTTGTGCCCTGTCTCCTGCGGAGCCGCTATTCCCCATGGTCCTTTCAGGAACCCCAGCATCCACTACGGACTCCGAGAAATAGATTTATCGGTAAGTAAAATCTTATTATTTCCTGGCATACACCTGTCACACATACTACTGTTATTTCCTGGCATACACCTGTCACACATACTATTGTTATTTCCTGGCATACACCTGGCACACATACTACTGTTATCTCCTGGCATACAGCTGGCACACATACTACTGTTATCTCCTGGCATACACCTGGCACACATACTACTGTTATCTCCTGGCATACACCTGTCACACATACTACTGTTATTTCCTGGCATACACCTGTCACACATACTATTGTTATCTCCTGGCATACACCTGTCACACATACTACTGTTATCTCCTGGCATACACCTGTCACACATACTATTGTTATCTCCTGGCATACACCTGGCACACATACTACTGTTATCTCCTGGCATACACCTGGCACACATACTACTGTTATCTCCTGGCATACACCTGTCACACATACTACTGTTATTTCCTGGCATACACCTGTCACACATACTATTGTTATCTCCTGGCATACACCTGTCACACATACTACTGTTATCTCCTGGCATACACTTTTCACACATACTACTGTAATCTCCTGGAATACACCTGGCACACATACTACTGTTATCTACTGGAATACACCTGGCACACATACTACTGTTATCTCCTGGCATACACCTGGCACGCATACTACTGTTATCTCCTGGCATACAGCAGGCACACATACTACTGTTATCTCCTGGCATACATACTACTGTTATCTCCTGGCATACACTTTTCACACATACTACTGTTATCTCCTGGAATACACCTGGCACACATACTACTGTTATCTACTGGAATACACCTGGCACACATACTACTGTTATCTTCTGGCATACACCTGGCACGCATACTACTGTTATCTCCTGGCATACAGCAGGCACACATACTACTGTTATCTCCTGGTCATACACCTGGCACACATACTACTGTTATCTCCTGGCATACACCTGTCACACATACTACTGTTATCTCCTGGCATACACCTGTCACACATACTACTGTTATCTCCTGGCATACACCTGATAAAGTCAAATATTTACCTTTGAACATAAGCTATGTATTAACACCATGAAGCCGTTATGGCCGCTAAACCACGTGCACGTGCTACGCACTTTGTACGCTATTTGCGTACAAAGACTTCGCACGTGGTACGCACGTAACGCACACACGCTGCGCTGGGTGTACGGAATACACACAGCGGGCGCACACACAGTTGATAACCTTTTAAACCTTTTCAATGAACACTGTAAGGGTATGCTTATACTGTAAACCTTGGCAATGTAATACCACAATGATGTAATGCTTAAACCTTTAACGATGTGAATACAGTATGAGCGGCTCATACGCTAAGAGAGACCCTTTATAATAACTGGTGAAACACACAAGACCTGGTAAGGTTCCAACACCTTCGTAGAAGATTTTTAGTATGAAAAAGGGGAAAAACAGTTACAGCTTATACACTACAGACCTAACATCAATATCTACACAGTATAACAAGAAATAAATGTGAACAATAGCGAACGATCGCAAACAGAACAAACAAAGAGAATATATGGCAAACACTTAAAGGATAACAAAATGGCTACAGAGAAATATACATACGTGAGAATGTTTCGCCGGCGCAACCTGAATTCAGTCCTCAGCTATCAAGGAGAAAGCCTTCAGAGTCTTGTGTGTCAAAGCCTGTTGCAAGCTATATTTATTCACTAGCTCAAGACATACTACAATAGACACTGTGTGCTCTTTTTCCATTGGTTAGGGGGTGGGACATGTCCTGCACCAGGGGCCATTGGTTAGTTCAAGAAGTGGGTGATGACTAGGACTTGTTAGTATTCCAAATTCCTGTCTGTCTGGATTGTTGTGGGTAGCTATTGTTTCGGATCTTCCAAACAAACTCTGTCTCTGGGCTTTGTTTACCCCACTGTCCCCTCCTTCAGTTGAGACAATGACAACTCAGGACTCATTATTCTGGAGAGAAACCTGGCCCTATTCATAAACAAAAGTGTAAGCCCTCTTCATAGAATCTCAAAGCTTAGTGTAAATGGGGCCATTGTATCTCAACTGTGGGAAATTCATGTGTGAATTCCATACTGATCATCTGCCCATTTGTAATATATTTTAAATGCAATTTTATATCTATTTTCTACTTCTGCGCATAACTATACGCAGAAATATGCGAATCTTTCCTAACTATCATAGGAATATTACCCTTAAAATACCTTACAGCTGGATACTAAACACCACCTTTCAACCTTTATCTGAGCCTTCCTAGCATGTAAAGAGGAATCTCTCTGTCCAAGAACCGTTTAAACTTAACATACTTGCTGACGTTGTCTAGGGGAATATTAACTATAAAACACACAATATGAGTTAAATATGTTGCGATCGAGTCGCCCGCTATATGCTCACAAACTCTACCGTAAATGCGCATACCACGCGCCAAAGCGCACGGCCGTAGAAGCTCCATTACGCTAAGTGAGAATATGCATACGCACGGCAGAGCGTGTGCACGCGCAGCGGGCATGTGCATGGGGTTAGTACAAGGCATGTGAATCATGATATTTTTCGACTTTGACAGTCCACCCTTTGGCAGTTAACAATAACTGCCACTATCTAAACAATTCAAGCAGAAAAATATATAATACCATGCACTATCTATTTATGATTGGGGGTAGGAAGGCGAGGAGAAGGTGGGAAACATATGACCTAGTGAGATAGTAAAAGCATGTATGTATGAAGTTCATGTCTGGGGGCATGTATCATCGTGCCGTACATGTTCTAAATAAGCTTTGAGGTATTGCGAAGTATACATTGAATCCTTCTTATCCTGTATTAAGGGTCTGTGGATGGGCTGTCAAACTCTACCGAGCTCTTTCCGGCTTTTGGTTACAACAAATGGGGGAGCACATTTAGTTGATGATATATGAGGGGGGAACCATATGTGGATGCTAATATGTGAAAGTCACCTGTCGACTATGTGTGTCACTACCTGAAGATAGTAGAGATGAAGATAAGAAACATGCGTTATAAATGCATTCGTATGATTATGTATGTGGTCGTCCTTGGGCGTCAGTTGGAGTCTTGTTGATGTCTTGTCCGGGTTTGCTGTATCTTTGCTGTAAATGGCAAGCAAAGCTCTTCAAGTGTCCATAAAATTACAGTCTCGAAGGGTTCATCAATTGTCGTGAAACAGTTCATCAATGGTCTGTATAATGGGTCATCAAATTCTTCTTCCGGGTAAATGTCTTTTTACCTTGGAGAAAAACAAAGGAGAAACAGGTGAAAGAAACGGACCGTGGAATCACGTCTTATCACAACATTGTCTCAATTGTTGGGTCATAAATCACTTCAGGCAACACTTTTCCAATGTAACACAATCCCTCTGAGTTTGGGGCAAGGAACCTATACGCCTTCCTCCCACATATGAAATATGCATCATCGGGGAGGACATATGGGACAGAAAATGACATCACCATATTACAAACCTTCCATGTGAAAAGTCCTATCCCTAGCTCTCTCATTTGTCTAGTACACGTATCAGGTTGAATGATATGCGCACAGTATCCGGGTGATCCTTCTCCAACTCGCATGGGCCTACTTCCTAGAGTGTACCTGTATTGGAAATATCTTCCACCGTTGGCTATTTGGCGTATAAGTTCTGAGTCAATGGGCATTCTATCGGCTCTGTGTGAGAATGTCATGGTTCGGTTGTTCCATGTCACTTCCCAATTTCCCGGCTTTCGGGGATTGGAAATGTTAAAACATATTAGGGACCTATCTGCATGGTATTGGGGGAGCTTCAAACTAGGAGGCCTAGAAATATTAAATTTCTTGTCCACCGGTATCCCACCCCTTAACTCAAGTACCTCATCTATCGTTAAAGAGTATGGCACTAGTCCTGACTTTCTATGACCTTGAGGTACTTGTGAGCACACCCAGCATTCTGTTTGGTTTAAAACCTTACCCACTAATGAGTGATAGTCACTCAACGGATGACGGTCCATGTTGATATTAAGGCTGGACTGACATCTCTGGATGCACCCGTCCTCAACTATATTTCACAATTCCTACAGATACAATTCTCTTCAGCTAACAATCCTTCACAATGTCTCTTAGTGTCATGGCTACCAGATCATTTTCTGATACTCGCCTTTACTCGGTGATTGTGTTGCTCTTGGAATTCTAGGACTCCATCCTGATCATCAGAACCCATTCCAGATCCTTTCTCGACCTCACGGGTACTCTCACCGAAACAGACTGCTCTGGTCAACAACAGGGTCAACAGGAAAACACGGACTGCAGTCTCTTGGGGCGAGTCCATCTTACAGGAGGAGAAAGAGAAAGTTGTAATGGGGGTACAGAAAATAATTGAAAGGGAAAAAAACGTGTTACGATAATTTGTCCTCTAGTCTTGTTGTTCTTCTTGCTCAGTTGTCATCTCAAAGGTGCTGTCTCTCAGTCTTCCCACAACGAACACTCCGGTGATACAATATTCTTTCCAAATCAATGATCTTTCTGTAAGGAGCATAAATCTTGCATTACCATTTGTCTAACTTTTGTGTGACATACCATCCATAAAACATGAAAGAACAAAAAGAGAGAGAACAATTAGGAAAAAAAAAAACATTGTCGGATTTCCGTTCACCATTAGGGTTTTTACACCAACATGTCCATCGGTATCTCTGCACTGTCTCCTCCACCAGTATTTCCACTCTCCACCCTTTGTGCCTGGCCAAACACAACGATGCTGGTAAGATATACTGGGGTTGGGTAGACCTCTGAAAAGACCAAGTAGTCATGTGACGTTTGAGTTCTGCTGGTGAACGTTAGAGATGAGAAGGAAACATTTAAAGATAAATTACAAAGTTTACCCGGCTTTCCCTGTGTCTACAAGGAACTGACCTCCCAATTACATTGACTGTAACCTCAGGCTTATTATCAAGGCTAATGATCAACTTTACTGGCTGCAAATTACAGGTGCGGCCCAAAATTCTTCATATATGATCCCTGATTATAATTACGTGTGTCATACAGTGTGTCATAACTTTTCTCGTGTTCTTGTCTAGGGGGTCTGACTTTATGTGTGCTGTTACAGTTGCTGGCATAATGCCCTTCCCTTTTACAAAGATAACAAACCCTTGGCTTCCTCCATGTGCCAGTGGCCTGGGGTTTTGGTCGATTTGATGCCTCTTCTAGTGCTTGGATGTTCATCACCTTCAACCGCTCTCCCTGTGCTTCCCTGGTTCTTTGGATATTACAGTCATGCTGTTGTCTAGGGGGTTTATATACCTTATGTGCATCTTTAAACATACAATCTCGTGCAAAATGACCTTCCCTCTGGCAACTATAACATCTTATCATATTCGACTTACCCACAGGGGTCTGGGGCTTAGACTGAGGTAGTTTACTTATTGTCATCAGCTTACCCCCCTGTGACTCCCTGTGTTTGCTGATGTTCCGATCGTGCCCAACAGCGGACTTTCTTAATGCAGCCACCGAGATACTTCTCCAGTTAGGTTGAGTGGTCTGTACCCTTGTTCTCAACACTTTTGTTAAACCTTCCATTAATACATAAACCGCTACTTCTCTATGATGTACATTTTCCTCAATGTCCGCGATCCCAGTGTATCTAGCCATTACTTGCAGTGCTCGATTGAAATAATTAGAAGCAGTTTCACCTTCTTTTTGTCTTATGGAGAAGATTTTGTTCCATTTGACAACAGTTGGGAAATATACTCCTAATTGCATGTTGATCTGCTTAACATTTTCCTGATTGTATGCATCAGTGAAAGGTCTCTCTTCGTCTAACTTACAATCAGAATGAATTTCAAAGGGTCAATAGTAGAGGGCAAACATGCCCGCAGTACTGTCCGCCAATCCTTGTTATGGGGTTCAGTGGCGTTACCTAGTTCTCTAATGAAACTTTGGCATGCAGCTAGATCTTTCCTGGGATCGGGAAATTCAGACATAATTGTCCTTAATTCTGTCTGGGACCAGGGGCAGTGCATTGCAATGTTCCTGGCGGGAGTGATTCCCAGAGCGTCAGTCTGTCCATTTGGGACTGCAATCACCCTGACAGGATTAAGTTCAGCTACATCATCTTGTGTTGACTCTACAATGTGAGGTGCATTTGTCTGTGCATAATATACAATACCGTACTTACCTGTGGACACGACCTCACCTGACCCTCCGTTAGGGGGCTTGACTACTGCCTTTACCGATTGAGCCGTGCCCACCTGGGTATCTCGTATGATGGCTGCTGGAAAAGGTGCCGACATCGTGCTGGGCTCACTTTCTTGCTTGTAATCCTGAGGGAAGTTTAACATGGGGTGCAACTTGCACGGGTTACAATTTGTACATTTATCAGTTTTCCTTCTATCATTATTACATTTATTACATTTACTCTTATCATCGTTAATACAGTTACTAAGTGCATTATTATCATCATATCCCAGTATGCCATTCTCTGTAGCCATTGTTTCTCCAGTTGCCATGTGTTTCCTGCTAAGGTGGGAATCAGCTGTGCCAGCTAATTCCCTTTGTATCTCACCTTCCTGTTGCCATAACTGTAAACAATCATAATGCCTAATCCTCTGTTTTGCAGATTTTATTAGACATATCCTTTTTCTTAGATTTTGCAATACCTCAGGATTCAAACTGCCCACCCTGGGGAACTGTTCACCATCATCCTCAGTCATTCGTTCCCATTCTTTGCATAAAACCTCGGCGTGTGAACCATATTTCTCACACATGATATACCTGGCCGACCCAACTGGTCGCGGTACTAAATCAACCTGAACCTTGGTTGATCGTCCCTTACTTGAGCAACTGGCACCCATTATTTGCAGGTATTGCTTTCTCAGCGAATTTCCTACAAAAAAACAAGTTCCCAGAGGTAAGGCGACGGTGAAAGTTCAACGAGTGCCTTCACCCACTCTCGCCCACGTCGACCAATACACCCACACACTGCCTTAGCGCTGGCGTACTCAACCCAGGGCCCCTGCAACCTGAACCTCTATTTACTGGGGCGTGTGGGAGTATGCTACCCTCCCCAGTAAGTATCAGTTGCTGGAGAATTCCTGAGTGATCAGCGAACCTCCCTTAAAATAAAAAACTACACAAATCACGTAAGAATGTACAAATAGCGCTTATGATCCCACAAAGCGTACGCAAACTGCGTAGTGGGTATCAAGGTAACATACTAATGCACACAATTACATGCGGTACAGTCGCAATGCGTATAAGTAACTATTACTTATCCGCAGAACGACCAGCGGAATCGGTTGTTTAGGCTGCGAAACCTTCAGCCGGAGCGTATTCTCAAAACGGGCCTATATGGGTACTGCGCCAACTCCCCTGGGTTGCGCTCACTACCTCTGACCTTTCTTAAGTCAGGGTCTTCAGAACTTCATATATGTACTTTTAACGGATTTCTGACTTTCGCGGACCTCCTGGTCTGCTGTAACACTAATTGCTCCTCTTACCTTATGGACTTTTAACGTGAGATGGCCTTCTCCCACGCCACCATGTGTTCACTTCACGGGTATCCTACTACGAGATCTCGATTTTTCTCAAGGTTCACCCAAAGAAAAATTCACTTGCATACACACGCTTCTTTCACTTCATATATACTTTGATTTTTCTGTACAGAAAATTTCTTTCATTCAGGCAAACAGGTCAATTCCCGAGTTTTGCAATAGAAAAAGGTTCTTTTTAAACTAAACTTTTTGGAAACTGAACAAACTTGTGCTATTATCACGTGGCTACTATACCGCCCACACTAAAACAATGCTATCGTGTGATTTGAATTTAGTGGAAGTATCCGTACGCACGCTGCGTTATATACGCCACGTGTGTAGGCCTTTGCCCGAGACACGTATACAAAAGGCCAGATACGCTCACAGTAACGCAAATAACACGCTTCTATAAATGTAAACAATGTTCAACTATAATCATTTACCAAACACCACACAGTATCTCCTGTACAACCTTCACAACTGGGTCAGGCTGCGTGCGTGCTTTACAATTACTCCCTTAAGTATTACTCTTTACTTTTAAAAATAGCACGTTATCAATGCTAATGGCAACAGAAAGGTAGATAGGTGAAAATACACAAATGAAAATTCTAAATTAATCTAGTAATCAATGCTTCCAATAGTATGATTCATATTGGATAGCCATCTTGCAGGACATACATTGATGTAAACACACACATAATTATAATATTATCTCTATGTACCCATTAAGTGTTTCTAATTTGCATATGAATGCTGTGCTTTTGACTGTCTGTGAAGGTGATTTTTTTTCACTGCCAGGAAAAAAAAAAACAGCCATACAGGTTAATTTGCATTTCAATGGCTATCCTACAACAAGCAGAGTTTAACTGAATCACAGAGGTAAGGAGAGGAAAAAACAAAACTTTGTTTATCTGTGTGTGTCGTTCTTTATAGTCATTTTATTATTATCTTTCATTAAGCCCCATCTGAAACTATTTGTAATTGGTTATGACATTGGTTAAATAAATGCATTGGTAACTCAAATGTTAATTTCTTTTTTTACCATGGCCGGCTGATTATTCCTGAGTAGACTGAAATTCAGCTATTTTAGAAAAAAAAATTGACCTTCCCAAAATGGCCGCTGCTCCTCCCCCTTCCACATCCATGAGGGTTACACAAAATGGAGGACAGACCATGCGGCTTCCTTTGTCACAAAAAAATCACCATGCAAGCCCCTGAAGTTATTTTAGGCCTAAGTTAAAAAAAAAAACAACAACACTATATCAGGCTTTTGCAGCAACTTTTAAATATACTTTTAAACCTACTTAAACAGATAAGCAATCCAATCTGAATCAAACACAATATGACTCATTTGAACCTTGTTTTGTAACAATATGATCAGATATGCAGAGTACAGGTGTGTGCGTGTGTTGCGTGTCTTGCGTGTGCAGTTGGCACCAAACAGAAATTAAACAGATTTAAAAGACAATAGCTTAACGTTCTTACCTTTCGGTTCCGGATCCCACCAGCATCCCTACAAACCAAGCGGAGCAGACGCTTATCTGATCAGCACTACCGTATCCCCAACCACCAAACGGATAACAGGGGATACTACCTTCCCGCCCTTTGCTGATGGATAAAGTCTGCCCGGTTCCACTTGGCTGCGGATATGAGGAGGCCCGGATGAGTCCCCCAATTGATAAAGTCAAATATTTACCTTTGAACATAAGCTATGTATTAACACCATGAAGCCGTTATGGCCGCTAAACCACGTGCACGTGCTACGCACTTTGTACGCTATTTGCGTACAAAGACTTTGCACGTGGTACGCACGTAATGTACACACACTGCGCTGGGTGTACGGAATACACACAGCGGGCGCACACACAGTTGATAACCTTTTAAACCTTTTCAATGAACACTGTAAGGGTATGCTTATACTGTAAACCTTGGCAATGTAATACCACAATGATGTAATGCTTAAACCTTTAACGATGTGAATACAGTATGAGCGGGTAATACGCTAAGAGAGACCCTTTATAATAACTGGTGAAACACACAAAACCTAGTAAGGTTCCAACACCTTCGTAGAAGATTTTTAGTATGAAAAAGGGAAAAAACAGTTACAGCTTATACACTACAGACCTAACATCAATATCTACACAGTATAACAAGAAATAAATGTGAACAATAGCGAATGATCGCAAACAGAACAAACAAAGAGAATATATGGCAAACACTTAAAGGATAACAAAATGGCTACAGAGAAATATACATACGTGAGAATGTTTCGCCGGCGCAACCTGAATTCAGTCCTCAGCTATCAAGGAGAAAGCCTTCAGAGTCTTGTGTGTCAAAGCCTGTTGCAAGTTATATTTATTCACTAGCTCAAGACATACTACAATAGACACTGTGCTCTTTTTCCATTGGTTAGGGGGTGGGACATGTTCTGCACCAGGGGCCATTGGTTAGTTCAAGAAGTGGGTGATGACTAGGACTTGTTAGTATTCCAAATTCCTGTCTGTCTGGATTGATGTGGGTAGCTATTGTTTCGGATCTTCCAAACAAACTCTGTCTCTGGGCTTTGTTTACCCCACTGTCCCCTCCTTCAGTTGAGACAATGACAACTCAGCACTCATTATTCTGGAGAGAAACCTGGCCCTATTCATAAACAAAGGTGTAAGCCCTCTTCATAGAATCTCAAAGCTTAGTGTAAATAAGGCCATTGTATCTCAACTGTGGGAAATTCATGTGTGAATTCCATTCTGATCATCTGCCCATTTGTAATATATTTAAATGCAATTTTATATCTATTTTCTACTTCTGCGCATAACTATACGCAGAAATATGCGAATCTTTCCTAACTATCATAGGAATATTACCCTTAAAATACCCTACAGCTGGATACTAAACACCACCTTTCAACCTTTATCTGAGCCTTCCTAGCATGTAAAGAGGAATCTCTCTGTCCAAGAACCGTTTAAACTTAACATACTTGCTGACGTTGTCTAGGGGAATATTAACTATAAAACACACTATATGAGTTAAATATGTTGCGATCGAGTCGCCCGCTAGACGCTCACAAACTCTACCGTAAATGCGCATACCAGGCGCCAAAGCGCACGGCCGTAGAAGCTCCATTACGCTAAGTGCGAATATGCATACGTACCGCAGAGCGTGTGCACGCGCAGCGGGCATGTGCATGGGGTTAGTACAAGGCATGTGAATCATGATATTTTTCCGACTTTGACACACCTGTCACACATACTACTGTTATCTCCTGGCATACACCTGTCACACATACTACTGTTATCTCCTGGCATACACCTGTCACACATACTACTGTTATCTCCTGGCATACACCAGTCACACATACTACTGTTATCTCCTGGAATACACCTGGCACACATACTACTATTATCTACTGGAATACACCTAGCACACATCCTACTGTTATCTCCTGGCATACACCTATCACACATACTACTGTTATCACCTGGCATACACCTGGCACACATACTACTGTTATCTCCTGGCCTACACCTGGCACACATACTACTGTTATTTCCTGGCCTACACCTGGCACACATACTACCGTTATCTTCTGGCCTACACCTGGCACACATACTGTTGATCTCTCCTGTAGTACACCTGGCACACATACTAATATTATCTCCTGGCCTACACCTGGCACACATACTACTGATATCTCCTAGTGTACACCTGGCACACATACTAATATTATCTCCTGGTGTACACCTGGCACACATACTACTGATCTTTTTTGGCCTACACCTGGCACCCTTCTCACAGCGTGGGGAGGCACAGCGCGGGGGCACTGCTGGGGGGCACTCTGCACAGTGGCGGATCTTGCCATGGTGCGGTGCCCTCCAGATTGCGCCGGCGCCCTCCGGAAGGCGGCACCCCGGGCAAAAGTCCTGCTTGCCCGTGGCAAGATGCGCCACTGCACACATACTACTGTTATTTCCTGGCCTACACCTGGCACACGTACTACTGATCACTCCTGGCGTACACCCGGCACACATACTACTGATCTCTCCTGGCGTACACCTTGCACACATACTACTGTTATTTCCTAGTGTACACCTGGCACACAGACTACCGTTATTTCCTGGCCTACACCTGGCACACATACTATTGATCTCTCCTGTCGTACACCTGGCACACATACTAATATTACCTCCTGGCCTACACCTGGCACACATACTACTGTTATCTCCTGGCGTACACCTGGCACACATACTACTGTTATTTCCTGGCCTACACCTAGCACACATACTACCGTTATCTCCTGGCCTACACCTGGCACACATATGTAACCCTCCCCGTCTTTCTATGGGGTAGCTGTTTGAGAGAGTTACTATCAATTACACTTGTACCTCCACCCAAACTATTGTTTTTTCTCTGACGTCCTAGTGGATGCTGGGAACTCCGTAAGGACCATGGGGAATAGCGGGCTCCAAAGGAGGCTGGGCACTCTAGAAAGATTTATGACTACCTGGTGTGCACTGGCTCCTCCCACTATGACCCTCCTCCAAGCCTCAGTTAGATTTTGTGCCCGGCCGAGGTTGGATGCACACTAGGGGCTCTCCTGAGCCTTTAGAAAGAAAGATAGAAATTAGGTTTTTTTATTTTCAGTGAGACCTGCCGGCAACAGGCTCACTGCAGCGAGGGACTAAGGGGAGAAGAAGCGAACCTGCCTGCTTGCAGCCAGCTTGGGCTTCTTAGGCTACTGGACACCATTAGCTCCAGAGGGATCGACCGCAGGCCCAGTCCTTGGTGTTCGGTCCCGGAGCCGCGCCGCCGTCCCCCTTACAGAGCCAGAAGCAAGAAGAGGTCCGGAAAATCGGCGGCAGAAGACATCAGTCTTCACCAAGGTAGCGCACAGCACTGCAGCTGTGCGCCATTGCTCCTCACACACACTTCACACTCCGGTCACTGAGGGTGCAGGGCGCTGGGGGGGGGCGCCCTGAGAAGCAATAATAACACCTTGGCTGGCAAAAATACCACAATATATATCCCCAGAGGCTATATATGTGGAATATACCCCTGCCAGAATCTAGGAAAAAGCGGGAGAATAGTCTGCGGAAAAGGGGCGGAGCTATCTCCCTCAGCACACTGGCGCCATTTCTCCTTCACAGATCCGCTGGAAGGAAGCTCCCTGGCTCTCCCCTGCAGTCTACACTACAGAAAAGGGTAAAAAAAGAGAGGGGGGGCACTAAATTTAGGTGCAGTATACAATTATATTGAAAAAGCAGCTATAGGGGACATAACTCAGTTAGTCCCTGCATTATATAGCACTCTGGTGTGTGCTGGCATACTCTCACTCTGTCCCCCCAAAGGGCTTTTGTGGGTCCTGTCCTCTGTTGGAGCATTCCCTGTGTGTGTGCGGTGTGTCGGTACGGCTGTGTCGACATGTTTGATGAGGATAATGATGTGGAGACTGAGCAGATGCCTTTAGAAGGGATGTCACCCCCTGCGGGGCAGACACCTGAGTGGTTGAGCTTATGGAAGGAAATGAGTGCACGTATAGACTCCTTACATAAGAAATTTGACGACATGCCAAATGTGGGACAGCCGACTTCTCAGCTCGTGCCAGTCCAGGCGTCGCACGGGTCTTCAGGGGCTCTAAAACGCCCGCTACCTCAGACCGCAGACCCAGATGTCGACACGGATACTGACACCAGTGTCGACGACGATGAGTCTAACCTGATGCCCACTAAGGCCATTCACTGCATGATTGAGGCAATGAAAGAGGTGTTACACATTTCTGATATAAATACAGGTACCACTAAAAAGGGTATTATGTTTGGGGAGAAAAAACTACCTGTAGTTTCTCTATCGTCCTAGTGGATGCTGGGGTTCCTGAAAGGACCATGGGGAATAGCGGCTCCGCAGGAGACAGGGCACAAAAAGTAAAGCTTTAGGATCAGGTGGTGTGCACTGGCTCCTCCCCCTATGACCCTCCTCCAAGCCTCAGTTAGATTTTTGTGCCCGGCCGAGAAGGGTGCAATCTAGGTGGCTCTCCTAAAGAGCTGCTTAGAAAAGTTTAGCTTAGGTTTTTTATTTTACAGTGAGTCCTGCTGGCAACAGGATCACTGCAACGAGGGACTTAGGGGAGAAGAAGTGAACTCACCTGCGTGCAGGATGGATTGGCTTCTTGGCTACTGGACATTAGCTCCAGAGGGACGATCACAGGTACAGCCTGGATGGTCACCGGAGCCTCGCCGCCGGCCCCCTTGCAGATGCTGAAACGAGAAGAGGTCCAGAATCGGCGGCAGAAGACTCCTCAGTCTTCTTAAGGTAGCGCACAGCACTGCAGCTGTGCGCCATTTTCCTCTCAGCACACTTCACACGGCAGTCACTGAGGGTGCAGGGCGCTGGGAGGGGGGCGCCCTGGGAGGCAAATGAAAACCTTTTTTGGCTAAAAATACCTCACATATAGCCTCCGGGGGCTATATGGAGATATTTAACCCCTGCCAGAATCCGTTAAGAGCGGGAGACGAGGCCGCCGAAAAAGGGGCGGGGCCTATCTCCTCAGCACACAGCGCCATTTTCCCTCACAGAAAGGCTGGAGGGAAGGCTCCCAGGCTCTCCCCTGCACTGCACTACAGAAACAGGGTTAAAACAGAGAGGGGGGGCACTAATTTGGCGTTAGAAATATATAAAAAAGATGCTATAAGGGAAAACACTTATATAAGGTTGTCCCTATATAATTATAGCGTTTTTGGTGTGTGCTGGCAAACTCTCCCTCTGTCTCTCCAAAGGGCTAGTGGGTCCTGTCCTCTATCAGAGCATTCCCTGTGTGTGTGCTGTGTGTCGGTACGTGTGTGTCGACATGTATGAGGACGATGTTGGTGAGGAGGCGGAGCAATTGCCTGTAATGGTGATGTCACTCTCTAGGGAGTCGACACCGGAATGGATGGCTTATTTAGGGAATTACGTGATAATGTCAACACGCGCCAAGGTCGGTTGACGACATGAGACGGCCGACAAACAATTAGTACCGGTCCAGACGTCTCAAAAACACCGTCAGGGGTTTTAAAACGCCCGTTTACTTTAGTCGGTCGACACAGACACAGACAGGGACACTGAATCCAGTGTCGACGGTGAATAAACAAACGTATTCCTTATTAGGGCCACACGTTAAGGGCAATGAAGGAGGTGTTACATATTTCTGATACTACAAGTACCACAAAAGAGGGTATTATGTGGGATGTGAAAAAACTACCGTAGTTTTTCCTGAATCAGATAAATTAAATGAAGTGTGTGATGATGCGTGGGTTCCCCCCGATAGAAAATATGGGCGGTATACCCTTTCCCGCCAGAAGTTAGGGCGCGTTGGGAAACACCCCTTAGGGTGGATAAGGCGCTCACACGCTTATCAGAACAAGTGGCGGTACCGTCTATAGATAGGGCCGTCCTCAAGGAGCCAGCTGACAGGAGGCTGGAAAAATATCATAAAAAGTATATACACACATACTGGTGTTATACTGCGACCAGCGATCGCCTCAGCCTGGATGTGCAGAGCTGGGGTGGCTTGGTCGGATTCCCTGACTAAAAATATTGATACCCTTGACAGGGACAGTATTTTATTGACTATAGAGCATTTAAAGGATGTATTTCTATATATGCGAGATGCACAGAGGGATATTTGCACTCTGGCATCAAGAGTAAGTGCGATGTCCATATCTGCCAGAAGATGTTTATGGACACGACAGTGGTCAGGTGATGCAGATTCCAAACGGCACAAAGGTGTATTGCCGTATAAAGGAAGAGGAGTTATTTGGGGTCGGTCCATCGGACCTGGTGGCCACGGCAACTGCTGGAAAATCCACCGTTTTTACCCTAAGTCACATCTCTGCAGAAAAAGACACCGTCTTTTCAGCTTCAGTCCTTTCGTCCCTATAAGAGTCATATCTGCCCAGGGATAGAGGAAAGGGAAGAAGACTGCAGCAGGCAGCCCATTCCCAGGAACAGAAGCGTTCCACCGCTTCTGACAAGCTCTCAGCATGACGCTGAGACCGTACAGGACCCCTGGATCCTACAAGTAGTATCCCAGGGGTACAGTTTGGAATGTCGAGACGTTTCCCCTGCGCAGGCTCCTGAAGTCTGCTTTACCAAGGTCTCCCTCCGACAAGGAGGCAGTATGGGAAAAAATTCACGAGCTGTATTCCCAGCAGGTGATAATTAAATTACCCCTCCTACAACAAGAATAGGGGTATTATTCCACACTATATTGTGGTACTGAAGCCAGAAGGCTAGGTGAGACCTATTCTAAATCTAAAAAAATTTGAACACTTACAAAGGTTCAAATCAAGATGGAGTCACTCAGAGCAGTGATAACGAACCGGGAAGAAGGGGACTATCTGGTGTCCCGAGACATCAGGGATGCTTACCTCCATGTCCCAAATTTGCCCTTATCACTAAGGGTACCTCAGGTTCGTGGTACAGAACTGTCACTATCAGTTTCAGACGCTGCCGTTTGGATTGTCTACGGCACCCCGGGTCTTTACCAAGGTAATGGCCGAAATGATGGTTCTTCTTCGAAGAAAAGGCGTCTTAATTATCCCTTACTTGGACGATCTCCTGATAAGGGCAAAGTCCAGGGAACAGTTGGAGGTCGGAGTAGCACTATCTCGGATACTGTTACAACAGCAGGGGTGGATTCTAAATATTCCAAAATCGCAGCTGATCCCGACAACAAGTCTCCTGTGCTTAGGGATGATTCTGGACACAGTCCAGAAAAAGGTGTTTCTCCCGGAAGAGAAAGCCAGGGAGTTATCCGAGCTAGTCAGGAACCTCCTAAAATCAGTGCATCATTGCACAAGGGCCATGGTAAAAAAAATGGTGACTTCCTTCGAAGCAATTCCAGTCGGCAGATTTCACGCAAGAACTTTTCAGTGGGATCTGCTGGACAAATGGTCCGGATAACCCTATATCCAAGGACAAGGGTGTCTCTCCTGTGGTGGTTACAGAGTGCTCATCTTCTAGAGGGCCGCAGATTCGGCATTCAGTTTTGGATGTTGGTGACCACGGAGGCCAGCCCGAGAGCCTGGGGAGCAGTCACACAAGGAAAAAATTTCCAGGGAGTGTGATCAAGTCTGGAGATTTTTCTCCACATAAATATAGCTAAGGGTAAATTTATAATGCTCTAAGCTTAGCAAGACCTCTGCTTCAAGGTCAGCCGGTATTGATCCGGTGGGATAAAACATCACGGCAGTCGCCCACGTAAATAGACAGGGCGGCACAAGAAGCAGGAGGGCAGTGGCAAAAACTGCAAGGACTTTTCGCTGGGCGGAAAATCATGTGATAGCACTGTCAGCAGTGTTTCATTCCGGGAATGGAAACTGGGAAGCAGACTTCCTCAGTAGGCACGACCTCCACCCGGCAGAGTGGGAACTTCATGGGGAAGTTTTCCACATAATTGTAAACCGTTGGGAATTACCAACGGTGGACATGATGGCGTCCCGTCTGAACAAAAAACGGGACAGGTATTGCGCCAGGTTAAGAGACCCTCAGGCAATAGCTGTGGACGTTCTGGTAACACCGTGGGTGTACCAGTCGGTGTATGTGTTCCATCCTCTGCTTTTCATACCTAAGGTACTGAGAATTATAAGACATAGAGGAGTAAGAACTATACTCATGGCTCCGGATTGGCCAAGAAGGACTTGGTACCCGGAACTTCAAGAGATGCTCACAGAGGACTTATGGCCTCTGCCGCTAAGAAGGGACTTGCTTCAGCAAGTACCATGTCTGTTCCAAGACTTACCGCAGCTGCGTTTGACGGCATGGCGGTGGAACGCCGGATCCTAAGGGAAAAGGCATTCAGGAAAAGGTCATTCCTACCCTGGTCAAAGCCAGAAAGGAGGTGACCGCACAAAATTATCACCACATGTGGCGAAAATATGTTGCGTGGTGTGAGGCCAGGAAGGCCCCACGAAGAAATTTCAACTCGGTCGATTCCTGCATTTCTTGCAAACAGGAGTGTCTATGGGCCTCAAATTGGGGTCCATTAAGGTTCAAATTTCGGCCCTGTCGATTTTTCTTCCAGAAAGAATTGGCTTCAGTTCCTGAAGTCCAGAAGTTTGTCAAGGGAGTATTGCATATACAACCCCCTTTTGTGCCTCCAGTGGCACTGTGGGATCTCAACGTAGTTCTGGGATTCCTCAAAACACATTGGTTTAAAACCAGTCAAATCTGTGGATTTGAAGCATCTCACATGAAAAGTGAACATGCTCTTGGACCTGGCCTGGACCAGGCGAGTGTCAAATTGGTGGTTTTTTTCTCAAAAAAGCCCATATCTGTTTGTCCATTCGGACAGGGCAGAGCTGCGGACTCGTCCCCAGTTCTCTCCCTAAGGTGGTGTCAGTGTTTCACCTGAACCAGCTTATTGTGGTGTCTTGCGCCTACTAGGGACTTGGAGGACTCCAAGTTGCTAGATGTGGTCAGGGCCCTGAAAATATAGGTTCCAGGACGGCTGGAGTCAGGAAAACTGACTTGCTGTTATCCTGTATGCACCCAACAAACTGGGTGCTCTTGCTTTTAAGCAGACTTTTGCTAGTTGGATGTGTAATACAATTCAGCTTGCACATTCTGTGGCAGGCCTGCCACAGCCAAAATATGTAAATGCCCATTCCACAAGGAAGGTGGGCTCATCTTGGGCGGCTGCCCGAGGGGTCTCGGCTTTACAACTTTGCCGAGCGGCTATTTAGTCAGGGGCAAACACGTTTGTAAAATCCTACAAATTTGATACCCTGGCTAAGGAGGACCTGGAGTTCTCTCATTCGGTGCTGCAGAGTCATCCGCACTCTCCCGCCCGTTTGGGAGCTTTGGTATAATCCCCATGGTCCTTTCAGGAACCCCAGCATCCACTAGGACGATAGAGAAAATAAGAATTTACTTACCGATAATTCTATTTCTCGGAGTCCGTAGTGGATGCTGGGCGCCCATCCCAAGTGCGGATTATCTGCATTACTTGTACATAGTTACAAAAATCGGGTTATTATTGTTGTGAGCCATCCTTTCAGAGGCTCCGCTGTTATCATACTGTTAACTGGGTTCAGATCACAGGTTGTACAGTGTGATTGGTGTGGCTGGTATGAGTCTTACCCGGGATTCATAAATCCTTCCTTATTGTGTACGCTCGTCCGGGCACAGTACCTAACTGAGGCTTGGAGGAGGGTCATAGGGGGAGGAGCCAGTGCACACCACCTGATCCTAAAGCTTTACTTTTTGTGCCCTGTCTCCTGCGGAGCCGCTATTCCCCATGGTCCTTTCAGGAACCCCAGCATCCACTACGGACTCCGAGAAATAGAATTATCGGTAAGTAAATTCTTATTTTTTCCCCCATCAGATGAATTAAATGAAGTGTGTGAAGAAGCGTGGGCTTTCCCTGATAAAAAATTGGTGATTCCTAAGAAGGTACTAATGGCGTTCCCTTTCCCGCCAGAGGATAGGTCACGTTGGGAAACACCTCCTAGGGTGGATAAAGCGCTCACACGTTTGTCTAAAAAGGTGGCACTACCATCTCCGGATACGGCCGCCCTCAAGGAACCTGCTGATAGAAAGCAGGAGGCGATCCTGAAGTCTGTATATACACACTCAGGCATTATACTTAGACCAGCTATTGCGTCAGCATGGATGTGCAGTGCTGCCACTGCGTGGTCAGATAAACTGTCAGAAAATATTGACACATTAGACAGAGACACGATCCTGCTAACCATAGACCATATCAAAGACTCAGTCTTATATATGAGAGATGCACAGAGGGAAATCTGCCGACTGGCATCTAAAGTAAGTGCATTGTCCATTTCTGCTAGGAGAGGCTTATGGACTCGCCAGTGGACAGGAGATGCAGATTCTAAAAGGCACATGGAAGTTTTGCCATATAAGGGTGAGGAATTATTTGGGGATGGTCTCTCGGACCTAGTTTCCACAGCAACGTCTGGGAAGTCAGCATTTTTACCCCATGTCCCCTCACAGCCTAAGAAGGCGCCGTTTTATCAGGTTCAGTCCTTTCGGACCCAGAAAAACAGGCGTGGAAAAGGCGGGTCCTTTCTGTCCAGAGGCAGAGGTAGGGGAAAAAGGCTGCAACAAACAGCAGGTTCCCAGGAGCAAAAGTCCTCCCCCGCTTCTTCTTCCAAGTCCGCCACATGACGGTGGGGCTCCACAGGCGGAGCCAGGTACGGTGGGGGGCCGCCTCAAGAATTTCAGTGATCAGTGGGCTCGCTCACAGGTGGATCCCTGGATCCTTCAAATAGTATCTCAGGGGTACAAACTGGAATTCGAGGCGTCTCCACCCCACCGGTTCCTAAAATCTGCCTTGCCGATTGCTCCCTCAGACAGGGAGGCGGTGATAGCGGCAATTCACAAGCTGTATTCCCAGCAGGTGATAATCAAGGTACCCCTACTTCAACAAGGCCGGGGTTACTATTCCACACTATTTGTGGTACCGAAACCGGACGGTTCGGTGAGACCCATTTTAAATTTGAAATCCTTGAACACATACATAAAAAAATTCAAGTTCAAGATGGAATCGCTCAGGGCGGTTATTGCAAGCCTGGACGAGGGGGATTACATGGTATCCCTGGACATCAAGGATGCTTACTTGCATGTCCCCATTTACCATCCTCACCAGGAGTACCTCAGATTTGTGGTACAGGATTGCCATTACCAATTCCAGACGCTGCCGTTTGGACTGTCCACGGCACCGAGGGTATTTACCAAGGTTATGGCGGAAATGATGATACTCCTTCGAAAAAAGGGAGTTTTAATTATCCCGTACTTGGACGATCTCCTAATAAAAGCGAGGTCCAAGGAACAGTTGTTGGTGGGAGTAGCACTATCTCAGGAGGTGCTGCACCAGCACGGCTGGATTCTGAATATCCCAAAGTCACAGCTGGTTCCGACGACACGGCTACTGTTCCTGGGTATGATTCTGGATACAGTCCAGAAAAAAGTGTTTCTCCCGGAGGAGAAAGCCAGGGAGTTGTCATCTCTAGTCAGAGACCTCCTGAAACCAAAACAGGTATCAGTGCATCGCTGCACGCGGGTCCTGGGAAAGATGGTGGCTTCTTACGAAGCAATTCCCTTCGGCAGGTTCCATGCCAGAATCTTTCAGTGGGACCTGTTGGACCAGTGGTCCGGATCGCATCTTCAGATGCATCGCTTAATAACCCTGTCTCCAAGAACCAGGGTGTCTCTACTGTGGTGGCTGCAGAGTGCCCATCTTCTAGAGGGCCGCAGGTTCGGCATACAGGACTGGGTCCTGGTGACCACGGATGCCAGCCTTCGAGGCTGGGGGGCAGTCACACAGGGAAGAAACTTCCAAGGACTATGGTCGAGTCAGGAGACTTCCCTTCACATAAATATTCTGGAACTAAGGGCCATCTACAATGCCCTAAGTCAAGCAAAATCCCTGCTCCTACACCAGCCGGTGCTGATCCAGTCAGACAACATCACGGCAGTCGCCCATGTAAATCGACAGGGAGGCACAAGAAGCAGGATGGCGATGGCAGAAGCCACAAGAATTCTCCGATGGGCGGAGAATCATGTACTAGCACTGTCAGCAGTGTTCATTCCGGGAGTGGACAACTGGGAAGCAGACTTCCTCAGCAGACACGACCTCCACCCCGGAGAGTGGGGACTTCATCCAGAAGTTTTCCAGATGCTGGTAAACCGTTGGGAAAAACCACAGGTGGACATGATGGCGTCCCGCCTCAACAAAAAGTTGAAAAGATATTGCGCCAGGTCAAGGGACCCTCAGGCGATAGCTGTGGACGCTCTAGTGACACCGTGGGTGTACCAGTCGGTTTATGTGTTCCCTCCTCTACCTCTCATACCAAAGGTATTGAGAATAATAAGAAAGCGAGGAGTAAACACAATTCTCGTGGTTCCGGATTGGCCAAGACGAGCGTGGTACCCGGAACTTCAAGAGATGCTCTCAGAGGACCCGTGGCCTCTACCGCTCAGACAGGACCTGCTACAGCAGGGGCCCTGTCTGTTCCAAGACTTACCGCAGCTGCGTTTGACGGCATGGCGGTTGAACACCGGATCCTGAAGGAAAAGGGTATTCCGGAAGAAGTCATTCCTACGCTTATTAAGGCCAGGAAAGATGTAACTGCAAAGCATTATCACCGCATATGGCGGAAATATGTTGCATGGTGCGAGGCAAAAAAGGCCCCAACAGAGGAATTTCAGCTGGGTCGATTTCTGCATTTCCTGCAAGCAGGAGTGAATATGGGCCTAAAGCTAGGCTCCATTAAAGTACAGATCTCGGCTCTGTCGATTTTCTTTTAAAAAGAACTAGCTTCAGTACCTGAAGTTCAGACATTTGTGAAGGGAGTGCTGCATATTCAGCCCCCGTTTGTGCCCCCTGTGGCACCTTGGGATCTCAACGTGGTGTTGAGTTTCTTAAAATCACATTGGTTTGAGCCACTTAAAACCGTGGATCTAAAATATCTCACATGGAAAGTGGTCATGTTATTGGCCTTGGCTTCAGCCAGGCGAGTGTCAGAATTGGCGGCTTTATCATGTAAAAGCCCTTATCTGATTTTCCATATGGATAGGGCAGAATTGAGGACTCGTCCCCAGTGTCTACCTAAGGTGGTGTCAGCGTTTCACCTGAACCAGCCTATTGTGGTGCCTGTGGCTACTAAGGATTTGGAGGACTCCAAGTTGCTAGACGTTGTCAGGGCCCTGAAAATATATGTTTCCAGGACGGCTGGAGTCAGAAAATCTGACTCGCTGTTTATCCTGTATGCACCCAACAAGCTGGGTGCTCCTGCTTCTAAGCAGACTATTGCTCGCTGGATTTGTAGTACAATTCAGCTTGCACATTCTGTGGCAGGCCTGCCACAGCCAAAATCTGTAAATGCCCATTCCACAAGGAAAGTGGGCTCATCTTGGGCGGCTGCCCGAGGGGTCTCGGCTTTACAACTTTGCCGAGCTGCTACTTGGTCAGGGGCAAACACGTTTGCAAAATTCTACAAATTTGATACCCTGGCTGAGGAGGACCTTGAGTTCTCTCATTCGGTGCTGCAGAGTCATCCGCACTCTCCCGCCCGTTTGGGAGCTTTGGTATAATCCCCATGGTCCTTTCGGAGTTCCCAGCATCCACTAGGACGTCAGAGAAAATAAGATTTTACTCACCGGTAAATCTATTTCTCGTAGTCCGTAGTGGATGCTGGGCGCCCATCCCAAGTGCGGATTGTCTGCAATACTTGTACATAGTTATTGATGACTAAAGGGTTATTGTTGAGCCATCTGTTGAGAGGCTCAGTTGTTTTCATACTGTTAAACTGGGTATAGTATCACGAGTTATACGGTGTGATTGGTGTGGCTGGTAGGAGTCTTACCCGAGATTCAAAATCCTTCCTTATTATGTCAGCTCGTCCGGGCACAGTGTCCTAACTGAGGCTTGGAGGAGGGTCATAGTGGGAGGAGCCAGTGCACACCAGGTAGTCATAAATCTTTCTAGAGTGCCCAGCCTCCTTTGGAGCCCGCTATTCCCCATGGTCCTTACGGAGTTCCCAGCATCCACTACGGACTACGAGAAATAGAATTACCGGTGAGTAAATTCTTATTTTATCACCCGGCTTGTTTGGGTAAGCCGTACCTAATATGTATGCATCTATGTATACAGATAATGCGTTTCACGCAACCCAATAATTCATTTACCTGTTTTCTCTCCCTCAGGTCAGTCGAGTCTACTTCCAGATGAGTCAGACCATGGTAAGTATAACAGTTTTATTGTATAATTATGTTTGGATCAGCAGTTTCAGTAAACCTTCAGACCGTTCCAATAAACATTTATGCCTGTATAGGACAATTATTATACAGAATAATCATCCCAAATTCCCCTTCCTATACAGATGGACTTGCATGCAATACAAAAAAACTTAATAAATAAAAGTGCAACACACATTGTAATAACCCGGGTACTTATACAAATGTTAGTGCACCGTTGGGGCCCGTGGCTTCCGAGTTGTCGCGTGTTTTAATTATACTGTCTCTGACGTATAATATACCTGCCTTGGATTACTACTATCTTCCTCCTGCAGTTCTATAAGACTATAGTAGTAGCTCTGGATATGGATATTCAATTATGACTCCGCAGAAACACTGTCCAAGAATGCTATAGCTAGTATATCCACTTCCTTTCTGTTATAATCGATATCCTTTGCGACTGGCGGACTGGCTACCCTCTCAGCCGTTCACTATTATCTCTGTTGATAAGCAATTTTCAGGGGGACATATCGAAGTATATCTATATATATGTATCCTGTCGCTCCTGACTACAGCTTGTCTGTACGACCATCAGTCTTCGACATCTATTTTGTCTCACCAGCCAAATGTTTCCGGTAATGGGGGCAGTAGGATCGTAGTTCTTGGAACAGCCAATTCTATCCCAGTTTATAGCTGTCCAGGTGACAATAACAGCCCTATCTTCATCAATATCATAACATGAACGCCTTCTTTGCGGTGTCCCCATTAACACCCTAGGGACAGTATAGAGACAGTGTCATACTTTTAGTCCACTCTCTGCAGCTCAAGCTTACAGTTTATATACTGCAGAAGTTGTACTTTGTAATCGCTATGGGATTATAGTCTATGAGAGATTACAGTCTATGTAATGCTGAAGAACCCTTTAGGGCTGCTCTACACCTGTAGTTCATAGGTGGCTATGGAGTACAGTATGTGTAGCGTACCAAGTCACTGTAGTAAGGGTATCGGCATTTGTACCTTGCGTACTTATCTCTTATTGCAACAACTTTTCTTGTGTGACTCCTCTTATGGGTGAAACTGACTGTCCGATTATCAGTGGTATCAGGGGTTAAACATACTGCTAGGAGGTAATGTTACAGACAGCTGTTCACCTCCGGTCACTCCCCTGACTCCTCCCGTTTCTCTGTGCTCAGCTATTGCGCACTACAGCCTGGCAGAAGTGTATATCAGCAGACAGGCTCAGATGCCGGCGCTGACGAGAGCTCACCCCTCACTTCTCTCCCACTGCTCCGCTCTCCAGTCCCTTCCGCTCCGTAGCCCTGCAATAAATCGCCTCTTCAGCTGATGACTTTCCTTTGGCCGCTTCTCTCCCGCTTCGTCACCTCGGTCACCGGAGCCGCCTCTCCACCACACCGGAATGATCCTGCATTACTTCCAGGTACCGTTTAAGGGGCCCAACCGCCAGCCCACGCGCCGCACTCCTCTCCTCCTGCTTGCTCTCTGTCCACGAGCTCATTGTCCTCGGGGCGCTCTAGAAACTTCCCCCCTGGATGACAGTTTACATATACACACTATATACATTAGGTTTTCCAGCAGGGCTACACATACTATTGATCTCTCCTGTTGTACACCTGGCACACATACTAATATTATCTACTGGCACAAATACTACTGTTATTTCCTTGCATACACCTGGCACACATACTACTGTTATTTCCTGGCATACACCTGGCACACATACTACTGTTATTTCCTGGCATACACCTGGCACACCTACTAGTATTATCTCCTGGCCTACACATGGCACACATACTACTGTTATCTCCTGGTGTATACCTGGCACACATACTACTTTTATCTCCTTGTCTACACCTGGCACACATACTACCATTATCTCTTGGCCTACACCTGGCACACAAACATGTGTGTGTGTCCTAACGTATAAGGGGTGCTATTTCTGTGTGTGGCCTAACGTATAAGAGGCGCTACTACTGTGTGTGGCCTAACGTATAAGGGGTGCTATTACTGTGTGTGGCCTAACGTATACGAGGCGCTACTACTGTGTGTGTCCTAACGTATTAGGATCGCTACTTCTGTGTGTGGCCTAACGTATAAGGGGTGGTATTACTGTGTGTGGCCTAACATATAAGGGGTGGTATTACTGAGTGTGGCCTTATGTATAAGGGGCGCTACTACTCTGTGTGGCCTAACATATAAGGGGTGGTATTACTGAGTGTGGCCTTATGTATAAGGGGCGCTACTACTCTGTGTGGCCTAACATATAAGGGGTGGTATTACTGAGTGTGGCCTTATGTATAAGGGGCGCTACTACTGTGTGTAACCAAACGTATAAGGGGCGCTACTATTGTGTGTGACCTACTGTATAAGGTACACTATTACTATGTGTGGCATAATGTATAAGGGGTACTATTACTGTGTTTGGCCTGACGTATAAGGGGCGCTACTACTGTATGTGACCTAACATATAAGGAATGCTATTACTATGTGTGGCATAATGTATAAAGGATGCTACCACTGTGTGGCGTACCATGAATGGGCCCTGTGTGGCACAACGTGGCTAAGGGGCACTACTGTGCAGTGTAATTTGAATTAGGGATACTGTTGTCAGAACCCTTTCTGTGCCTGGGCAAGCTGTGTAATTGCCTGGGGTGCCTTGG
This sequence comes from Pseudophryne corroboree, assembly GCF_028390025.1. Classification (NCBI taxonomy): domain Eukaryota; kingdom Metazoa; phylum Chordata; class Amphibia; order Anura; family Myobatrachidae; genus Pseudophryne; species Pseudophryne corroboree. Next base: position 394,590,042 of record NC_086450.1, on the reverse strand, counting down.
CCGGTGCCGAGATCCACCGGGGAGATGCTGGCGAGCCACTGGGAGGATGCTGCACTGAATGCAGCTGCCAAATGGGAGGTGGCCTGCAGCATGAAACCCCATGAGAACTAGCAAGAAGTTTAAAAGGTAAACATACTGTGGGTCATATTAAGGTGTCAGGCATAACTGTGGGGCATAATAAGGTGTCCTGCGCAGTGTTGTGTGGGGCATAATAAAGTGTCAGGGGCATTACTGTGCAAGGCTTATTATTGTGCATAGGGCATTACTGTGTGGTGCATAATAGGGTGCAAGGGGCATTACTGTGTGGTGCATAATATGTTGCAAGGGACATTATGGTGTGGGGCATAATATGGTGCAAGGGGCATTACGGTGTGGTGTATAATATGGTGCAAGGGGCATTACGGTGTGGTGCTTAATATGGTGCAAGGGTTACTTATTACTGTGTTGCATATTGTGTAAGGGGCATTACTATTAGAAGGAAAAATGACACATAATGTAAGGGGCAAGAGTCAGAATTTTTTTCCTGTGCTGACCAATGTCTGGGGGTGCAGGGTGCAAAACTGGGGTGTAAGGTAGTCTTTTCCTCTAAGACCATGCCCCTTGTAGTGAGGCCACGCCCCTTATGATGAGGTCACACTCTTTTGTTTATTTATGTCCCTGCAGGATGAGCTCTGTTCTGTATATTTTAATACAGAGAAAACAATGTACAGTTGTATGTTCTAATATTAATTATATTCACAAGAGTATAGATTAAGACGTGGGAGGATTCAGGAAGAAAATACGGAGGAGGCTATGCCAGCAGCCAGATGCTGACGCAAGGTGGTCTGTAGGCTTTAAATGCCAGGGCCTATTTTTAGTCACAGTCCGGCCCTGTAACTAGGCATTTCAGCGCTGTGTGCAAGAAACGGCATTGGTGCCCCCCCACATGCAAGATAAGGGCAGTGCGCGCTATGGACGCGCGGAAAATATATAGGGGCGTGGCTTCATGGGGAAGGGGCGTGGCCACAAAATAATACCAATTCATGCTACGGTGCACAGTAGTCTCCATTATTCAAATTACGCTGCACAGTAGCGCCACTACACCAGGTAGAGCCCCTTTTACACATTACAGCAGACAGTCCCCCTTTTTACACATTACGGCAGACATCATCCCCCTTTTTACACATTACAGCAGACAGTCCCCCTTTTTACACATTACAGCAGACAGCGTCCCCTTTTTTTACACATTACGGCAGACAGCGTCCCCTTTTTTACACATTATGGCAGACAGCGTCCCCTTTTTTTACACATTACGGCAGACAGCGTCCCCTTTTTTACACATTACGGCAGACAGCGTCCCCTTTTTTACACATTACGGCAGACAGCGTCCCCCTTTTGTACACATTACAGCAGACAGCGTCCCCTTTTTACACATTATGGCAGACAGCGTCCACTTTTTTACACATTATGGCAGACAGCGTCCCCTTTTTTTACACATAACGGCAGACAGCGTCCCCTTTTTTACACATTACGGCAGACAGCGTCCCCTTTTTTACACATTACGGCAGACAGCGTCCCCCTTTTGTACACATTACGCCAGACGGTGTCCCCCTTTTTACACATTGTGGCAGCCAGTCCCCCTTTTCACACATTACGGCAGACGGTGTCTGAGAGAGAGAGAGAGAGAGAGACTTACCATCTCCCCGCTGGCAGTCAGGCTCTTCGTTCTGGCAGCTCCCTCGGTGCAGGCAGGGGAGATGGAGGAACCGCATCCCAGCATTCACAGAAGCGCTGGGCAGCCAATACGGAAGGAGAGGGGGCTGCTGCAGCGGCGCTACTACCAATTACATAGCGCTGTTGCGGCTCCAGTCCCCCTCCCTCCTTCTCCGCTGCCCGGCGCTGCTCTCTCCTCTCCAGTGCAGCGCACGGCACACAGCAGAGGCGGCATGTAATGAATGAATTTGACTCATTACATGCCACTGCCCGTTGCACCCTCAGGGCAACTGCGCTGTATGCCAAGCACACACGTAATTACGGCCCTGCTGCTAGGTGTTCAATTACTTTAAGCTTTTCCTGCCATTTGCATGCAATACTGATCATATGTTATGTTTAGGCTTCATGGGGGATATGCATTGTGGAGGAGTATCTAAACAAAGTGTGCTATACAAATAAATAAGGAAATGTGACACATTGAGGGTCAGTCCGAGTTGATCGCTCGCTAGCTATTTTTTGCAGCGCTGCAAACAGATAGTTGCCGCCTATAGGGGAATGTACTATTTTCACTTTGCAAGTGTGTGAACGCATGTGCAGCTAAGCACTACAAAAAAGTTTTGTGCAGTTTCTGAGTAGCTCAGAACTTACTCAGCCGCTGCGATCACTCCAGCCTGTTCTTGTCCGGAACTGATGTCAGACACCCGCCCTGCAAACGCTTGGACATGCCTGCGTTTTTCCAAACACTCGCAGAAAACGGTCAGTTGGCACCCACAAATACCCTCTTCCTGTCAATCTCCTTGCGATTGGCTGTGCGAATGGATTCTTCATTAACTCCATCGCTCAGCAACGATCTGCATTGTACCCGTACAACGAACCTGTGCGTTGCGGTGCATACGCATGTGTAGTAGTGACCTGATCACAGCGCAGCGAAAAATGCTAGCTTGTGATCAGATCGCAATGACCCCCATTGAGCGTTGCAGATTTCTCTGACGTCCTAGTGGATGCTGAGAACTCCGAAAGGACCATGGGGAATAGCGGCTCCGCAGGAGACTGGGCACAACTAAAGAAAGCTTTTAGGTCACCTGGTGTGCACTGGCTCCTCCCACTATGACCCTCCTCCAAGCCTCAGTTAGATTTTGTGCCCGGCCGAGGTTGGATGCACACTAGGGGCTCTCCTGAGCTTCTAAAAAGAAAGTATATAATTAGGTTTTTTATTTTACAGTGAGACCTGCTGGCAACAGGCACACTGCAGCGAGGGACTAAGGGGAGAAGAAGCGAACCTACCTGCTTGCAGCTAGCTTGGGCTTCTTAGGCTACTGGACACCATTAGCTCCAGAGGGATCGACCGCATGGAACTGGCCTTGGTGTTCGGTCCCGGAGCCGCGCCGCCGTCCCCCTTACAGAGCCAGAAGCAAGAAGAGGTCCGGAAAATCGGCGGCAGAAGACATCAGTCTTCACCAAGGTAGCGCACAGCACTGCAGCTGTGCGCCATTGCTCCTCATACACACTTCACACTCCGGTCACTGAGGGTGCAGGGCGCTAGGGGGGGGCGCCCTGAGCAGCAATAAAAACACCTTGGCTGGCAAAAATACCACAATATATAGCCCCAGAGGCTATATATGTGGTAATTACCCCTGCCAGAATCCATAAAAAAGCGGGAGAAAAGTCAGCGAAAAAGGGGCGGCGCTATCTCCTTCAGCACACTGGCGCCATTTCTCCTTCACAGATCCGCTGGAAGGAAGCTCCCTGGCTCTCCCCTGCAGTCTACACTACAGAAAAGGGTAAAAAAGAGAGGGGGGGCACTAAATTTAGGCGCAGTACATATAACAGCAGCTATAGGGGACATAATTCAGTTAGTCCCTGCATTATATAGCGCTCTGGTGTGTGCTGGCATACTCTCACTCTGTCTCCCCAAAGGGCTTTTGTGGGTCCTGTCCTCTGTTAGAGCATTCCCTGTGTGTGTGCGGTGTGTCGGTACGGCTGTGTCGACATGTTTGATGAGGATAATGATGTGGAGGCGGAGCAGATGCCTATAGAAGGGATGTCACCCCCTGCGGGGCAGACACCTGAGTGGATGGACTTATGGAAGGAATTGCGTGCACGTGTCGACTCCTTACACAAAAAATTTGACGACATGCCAAATGCGGGACAGCCGGCTTCTCAGCTCGTGCCTGTCCAGGCGTCTCAAAGGCCATCGGGGGCTCTAAAACGCCCGCTACCTCAGATGGCAGACGCGGATGTCGACACGGATACTGACACCAGTGTCGACGACGATGAGTCTAGTCTAATGTCCATTAAGGCCATTCGTTGCATGATTGAAGCAATGAAAGAGGTGTTACAAATTTCTGATATAAACCCAGGTACCACTAAAAAGGGTATTATGTTTGGGGAGAAAAAACTACCCGTAGTTTTCCCCCCATCAGAAGAATTAAATGAAGTGTGTGAAGAAGCGTGGGCTTTCCCTGATAAAAGATTGGTAATCTCTAAGAAGTTACTAATGGTGTTCCCTTTCCCGCCAGAGGATAGGTCACGTTGGGAGACACCCCCTAGGGTGGATAAAGCGCTCACACGTTTGTCTAAAAAGGTGGCACTACCGTCTCCGTATACGGCCGCCCTCAAGGAACCTGCTGATAGAAAGCAGGAGGCGATCCTGAAGTCTGTATATACACACTCAGGCATTATACTTAGACCAGCTATTGCGTCAGCATGGATGTGCAGTGCTGCCGCTGCGTGGTCAGATTCCCTGTCAGAAAATATTGACACCCTAGACAGGGACACTATTCTGCTAACCATAGAGCATATAAAAGACTCAGTCTTATACATGAGAGATGCACAGAGGGAGATCTGCCGGCTGGCATCTAAAATAAGTGCATTGTCCATTTCTGCTAGGAGAGGCTTATGGACTCGCCAGTGGACAGGGGATGCAGATTCAAAAAGGCACATGGAAGTTTTGCCTTATAAGGGTGAGGAGTTATTTGGGGATGGTCTCTCGGACCTAGTTTCCACAGCAACTGCTGGGAAGTCAGGATTTTTACCCCATGTTCCCTCACAGCCTAAAAAGGCGCCGTTTTATCAGGTACAGTCCTTTCGGACTCTGAAAAACAGGCGTGGAAAAGGCGGGTCCTTTCTGTCTAGAGGCAGAGGTAGGGGAAAAAGGCTGCAACAAACAGCAGGTTCCCAGGAGCAAAAGTCCTCCCCCGCTTCTTCCAAGTCCGCCGCATGACAGGGGGGCTCCACAGGCGGAGCCAGGTACGGTGGGGGGCCGCCTCAAAAATTTCAGCGATCAGTGGGCTCACTCACAGGTGGATCCCTGGATCCTGCAAATAGTATCTCAAGGGTACAAACTGGAATTCGAGGCGTCTCCACCCCACCGGTTCCTAAAAGCTGCCTTGCCGATTACTCCTTCAGACAGGGAGGCTGTGCTAGCGGCAATTCACAAGCTGTATTCCCAGCAGGTGATAATCAAGGTGCCCCTACTTCAACAAGGACGGGGTTACTATTCCACACTGTTTGTAGTACCGAAACCGGACGGTTCGGTGAGACCCATTTTAAATTTGAAATCCTTGAACACATACATAAAAAAATTCAAGTTCAAGATGGAATCGCTCAGGGCGGTTATTGCAAGCCTGGACGAGGGGGATTACATGGTATCCCTGGACATCAAGGATGCTTACCTGCATGTCCCCATTTACTATCCTCACCAGGAGTACAGTACCTCAGATTTGTGGTACAGGATTGCCATTACCAATTCCAGTCGCTGCCGTTTGGACTCTCCACGGCACCGAGGGTGTTTACCAAGGTAATGGCGGAAATGATGATACTCCTTCGAAGAAAGGGAGTTTTAATTATCCCGTACTTGGACGATTTCCTAATAAAGGCGAGGTCCAAGGAGCAGTTGTTGGTGGGAGTAGCACTATCTCAGGAGGTGCTACACCAGCACGGTTGGATTCTGAATATTCCAAAATCACAGCTGGTTCCGACGACACGTCTACTGTTCCTGGGTATGATTCTGGATACAGTCCAGAAAAAAGTGTTTCTCCCGGAGGAGAAAGCCAAGGAGTTGTCATCGCTAGTCAGAGACCTCCTGAAACCAAAACAGGTATCGGTGCATCACTGCACGCGGGTCCTGGGAAAGATGGTGGCTTCTTACGAAGCAATTCCTTTCGGCAGGTTCCATGCCAGAATCTTTAAGTGGGACCTGTTGGACCAATGGTCCGGATCGCATCTTCAGATGCATCGCCTAATAACCCTGTCTCCAAGAACCAGGGTGTCTCTGCTGTGGTGGCGGCAGAGTGCTCATCTTCTAGAGGGCCGCAGATTCGGCATACAGGACTGGGTCCTGGTGACCACGGATGCCAGCCTTCGAGGCTGGGGGGCAGTCACACAGGGAAGAAACTTCCAAGGACTATGGTCGAGTCAGGAGACTTCCCTACACATAAATATTCTGGAACTAGGGCCATTTACTAGTGATGAGCGGGTTCGGTTTCTCGGAAACCGAACCCCCCCGAACTTCAGCCTTTTTACACGGGTCCGAGGCAGACTCGTATCTTCCCGCCTTGCTCGGTTAACCCAAGCGCGCCCGAACGTCATCATCCCGCTGTCGGATTCTCGCGAGGCTCGGATTCTATCGCGAGACTCGGATTCTATATAAGGAGCCGCGCGTCGCCGCCATTTTCACACGTGCATTGAGATTGATAGGGAGAGGACGTGGCTGGCGTCCTCTCCGTTTTGATAGAGAGTGAGACACTTGATTTACTGGAGCATTAGGAGTACTCAGAGAGTGCAGAGTTTTGCTGATAGTTATACTAGTGACCACCAGTTTTATTTATTATTTAATATAATCCGTTCTCTGCCTGAAAAAAAACGATACACAGTCGCATACCATATCTGTGCTCAGCCTCAGTGTGCTGCATGATAATATCATCTATGTATATCTGACTGTGCTGAATGCTCACTGCTCACACAGCTTAATTGTGGGGGAGACTGGGGAGCAGTTATAGCAGGAGTACATATTTAACAGTGCACACTTTTGCTGCCAGTGTGACTGACCAGTGACCACCAGTATAATGTCTGCCTGAAAAAGTTAAACACTCGTGTGGTGTTTTTTTTTTTTATTCTATAAATGCATTCTACTGACAGTGTCCAGCAGGTCCGTCATTCATTATATTATAATATATACCTGCAGTAGTGATATATATATATTTTTTATATCATTATCATCCAGTCTATACTAGCAGACGCAGTACGGTAGTCCACGGCTGTAGCTACCTCTGTGTCGGCAGTCGCTCGTCCATAATTGTATACCTACCTGTGGTGGTTTTTTTTTTTCTATCTTCTTCATACTAGTAGTTTAGGAGTCTGCAGTGCTGACAGTGTCCAGCAGGTCCGTCATTATATAATATATACCTGTCCTGCAGTAGTGATATATATATATATTTTTTATATCATTATCATCCAGTCTATACTAGCAGACGCAGTACGGTAGTCCACGGCTGTAGCTACCTCTGTGTCGGCAGTCGCTCGTCCATAATTGTATACCTACCTGTGGTGGGTTTTTTTTTTCTATCTTCTTCATACTAGTAGTTTAGGAGTCTGCAGTGCTGACAGTGTCCAGCAGGTCCGTCATTATATAATATATACCTGTCCTGCAGTAGTGATATATATATATTTTTTATATCATTATCATCCAGTCTATACTAGCAGACGCAGTACGGTAGTCCACGGCTGTAGCTACCTCTGTGTCGGCAGTCGCTCGTCCATAATTGTATACCTACCTGTGGTGGTTTTTTTTTTTCTATCTTCTTCATACTAGTAGTTTAGGAGTCTGCAGTGCTGACAGTGTCCAGCAGGTCCGTCATTATATAATATATACCTGTCCTGCAGTAGTGATATATATATATATATTTTTTATATCATTATCATCCAGTCTATACTAGCAGACGCAGTACGGTAGTCCACGGCTGTAGCTACCTCTGTGTCGGCAGTCGCTCGTCCATAATTGTATACCTACCTGTGGTGGTTTTTTTTTTTTTCTATCTTCTTCATACTAGTAGTTTAGGAGTCTGCAGTGCTGACAGTGTCCAGCAGGTCCGTCATTATATAATATATACCTGTCCTGCAGTAGTGATATATATATATTTTTTATATCATTATCATCCAGTCTATACTAGCAGACGCAGTACGGTAGTCCACGGCTGTAGCTACCTCTGTGTCGGCAGTCACTCGTCATCCATAAGTATACTAGTATCCATCCATCTCCATTGTTTACCTGAGGTGCCTTTTAGTTGTGCCTATTAAAATATGGAGAACAAAAATGTTGAGGTTCCAAAAATAGGGAAAGATCAAGATCGACTTCCACCTCATGCTGAAGCTGCTGCCACTAGTCATGGCCGAGACGATGAAATGCCATCAACGTCGTCTGCCAAGGCCGATGCCCAATGTCATAGTACAGAGCATGTAAAATCCAAAACACCAAATATCAGTAAAAAAAGGACTCAAAAATCTAAAATAAAATCGTCGGAGGAGAAGCGTAAACTTGCCAATATGCCATTTACCACACGGAGTGGCAAGGAACGGCTGAGGCCCTGGCCTATGTTCATGGCTAGTGGTTCAGCTTCACATGAGGATGGAAGCACTCATCCTCTCGCTAGAAAAATGAAAAGACTTAAGCTGGCAAAAGCACAGCAAAGAACTGTGCGTTCTTCGAAATCACAAATCCACAAGGAGAGTCCAATTGTGTCGTTTGCGATGCCTGACCTTCCCAACACTGGACGTGAAGAGCATGCGCCTTCCACCATTTGCACGCCCCCTGCAAGTGCTGGAAGGAGCACCCGCAGTCCAGTTCCTGATAGTCAGATTGAAGATGTCAGTGTTGAAGTACACCAGGATGAGGAGGATATGGGTGTTACTGGCGCTGGGGAGGAAATTGACCAGGAGGATTCTGATGGTGAGGTGGTTTGTTTAAGTCAGGCACCCGGGGAGACACCTGTTGTCCGTGGGAGGAATATGGCCATTGACATGCCTGGTGAAAATACCAAAAAAATCAGCTCTTCAGTGTGGAAGTATTTCAACAGAAATGCGGACAACATTTGTCAAGCCGTGTGTTGCCTTTGTCAAGCTGTAATAAGTAGGGGTAAGGACGTTAACCACCTCGGAACATCCTCCCTTATACGTCACCTGCAGCGCATTCATCATAAGTCAGTGACAAGTTCAAAAACTTTGGGCGACAGCGGAAGCAGTCCACTGACCAGTAAATCCCTTCCTCTTGTAACCAAGCTCACGCAAACCACCCCACCAACTCCCTCAGTGTCAATTTCCTCCTTCCCCAGGAATGCCAATAGTCCTGCAGGCCATGTCACTGGCAATTCTGACGAGTCCTCTCCTGCCTGGGATTCCTCCGATGCATCCTTGCGTGTAACGCCTACTGCTGCTGGCGCTGCTGTTATTGCTGCTGGGAGTCGATGGTCATCCCAGAGGGGAAGTCGTAAGACCACTTTTACTACTTCCACCAAGCAATTGACTGTCCAACAGTCCTTTGCGAGGAAGATGAAATATCACAGCAGTCATCCTGCTGCAAAGCGGATAACTGAGGCCTTGGCATCCTGGGCGGTGAGAAACGTGGTTCCGGTATCCATCATTACTGCAGAGCCAACTATAGACTTGTTGGAGGTACTGTGTCCCCGGTACCAAATACCATCTAGGTTCCATTTCTCTAGGCAGGCGATACCGAAAATGTACACAGACCTCAGAAAAAGACTCACCAGTGTCCTAAAAAATGCAGTTGTACCCAATGTCCACTTAACCACGGACATGTGGACAAGTGGAGCAGGGCAGACTCAGGACTATATGACTGTGACAGCCCACTGGGTAGATGTATGGACTCCCGCCGCAAGAACAGCAGCGGCGGCACCAGTAGCAGCATCTCGCAAACGCCAACTCTTTCCTAGGCAGGCTACGCTTTGTATCACCGCTTTCCAGAATACGCACACAGCTGAAAACCTCTTACGGCAACTGAGGAAGATCATCGCAGAATGGCTTACCCCAATTGGACTCTCCTGTGGATTTGTGGCATCGGACAACGCCAGCAATATTGTGTGTGCATAAAATCTGGGCAAATTCCAGCACGTCCCATGTTTTGCACATACCTTGAATTTGGTGGTGCAGAATTATTTAAAAAACGACAGGGGCGTGCAAGAGATGCTGTCGGTGGCCAGAAGAATTGCGGCACACTTTCGGCGTACAGGCACCACGTACAGAAGACTGGAGCACCACCAAAAATGCCTGAACCTGCCCTGCCATCATCTGAAGCAAGAAGTGGTAACGAGGTGGAATTCAACCCTCTATATGCTTCAGAGGTTGGAGGAGCAGCAAAAGGCCATTCAAGCCTATACAACTGAGCACGATATAGGAGGTGGAATGCACCTGTCTCAAGCGCAGTGGAGAATGATTTCAACGTTGTGCAAGGTTCTGCAACCTTTTGAACTTGCCACACGTGAAGTCAGTTCAGACACTGCCAGCCTGAGTCAGGTCATTCCCCTCATCAGGCTTTTGCAGAAGAAGCTGGAGACATTGAAGGAGGAGCTAACACAGAGCGATTCCGCTAGGCATGTGGGACTTGTGGATGGAGCCCTTAATTCGCTTAACAAGGATTCACGGGTGGTCAATCTGTTGAAATCAGAGCACTACATTTTGGCCACCGTGCTCGATCCTAGATTTAAAACCTACCTTGGATCTCTCTTTCCGGCAGACACAAGTCTGCAGGGGTTCAAAGAACTGCTGGTGAGAAAATTGTCAAGTCAAGCGGAACGCGACCTGTCAACATCTCCTCCTTCACATTCTCCCGCAACTGGGGGTGCGAGGAAAAGGCTCAAAATTCCGAGCCCACCCGCTGGCGGTGATGCAGGGCAGTCTGGAGCGACTGCTGATGCTGACATCTGGTCCGGACTGAAGGCCCTAACAACGATTACGGACATGTCGTCTACTGTCACTGCATATGATTCTCTCCCCATTGAAAGAATGGTGGAGGATTATATGAGTGACCGCATCCAAGTAGGCAGTCCGTACTTATACTGGCAGGAAAAAGAGGCAATTTGGAGGCCCTTGCACAAACTGGCTTTATTCTACCTAAGTTGCCCTCCCACAAGTGTGTACTCCGAAAGAGTGTTTAGTGCCGCCGCTCACCTTGTCAGCAATCGGCGTACGAGGTTACATCCAGAAAATGTGGAGAAGATGATGTTCATTAAAATGAATTATAATCAATTCCTCCGTGGAGACATTCACCAGCAGCAATTGCCTCCACAAAGTACACAGGGAGCTGAGATGGTGGATTCCAGTGGGGACGAATTGATAATCTGTGAGGAGGGGGATGTACACGGTGATATATCGGAGGATGATGATGAGGTGGACATCTTGCCTCTGTAGAGCCAGTTTGTGCAAGGAGAGATTAATTGCTTCTTTTTTGGTGCGGGTCCAAACCAACCCGTCATTTCAGTCACAGTCGTGTGGCAGACCCTGTCACTGAAATGATGGGTTGGTTAAAGTGTGCATGTCCTGTTTATACAACATAAGGGTGGGTGGGAGGGCCCAAGGACAATTCCATCTTGCACCTCTTTTTTCTTTCATTTTTCTTTGCGTCATGTGCTGTTTGGGGAGTAGTTTTTTGAAGGGCCAGCCTGCGTGACACTGCAGTGCCACTCCTAGATGGGCCAGGTGTTTGTGTCGGCCACTAGGGTCGCTTAGCTTACTCACACAGCTACCTCATTGCGCCTCTTTTTTTTCTTCTTTGCGTCATGTGCTGTTTGGGGAGTGTTTTTTGGAAGGGCCATCCTGCGTGACACTGCAGTGACACTCCTAGATGGGCCAGGTGTTTGTGTCGGCCACTTGGGTCGCTTATCTTAGTCACACAGCTACCTCATTGCGCCTCTTTTTTTCTTTGCGTCATGTGCTGTTTGGGGGGGGGGGGGTTTTTTGGAAGGGCCATCCTGCGTGACACTGCAGTGCCACTCCTAGATGGGCCAGGTGTTTGTGTCGGCCACTTGGGTCGCTTATCTTAGTCACACAGCTACCTCATTGCGCCTCTTTTTTTCTTTGCGTCATGTGCTGTTTGGGGGGTGTTTTTTGGAAGGGCCATCCTGCGTGACACTGCAGTGCCACTCCTAGATGGGCCAGGTGTTTGTGTCGGCCACTTGGGTCGCTGAGCTTAGTCATCCAGCGACCTCGGTGCAAATTTTAGGACTAAAAATAATATTGTGAGGTGTGAGGTGTTCAGAATAGACTGAAAATGAGTGGAAATTATGGTTATTGAGGTTAATAATACTTTGGGATCAAAATGACCCCCAAATTCTATGATTTAAGCTGTTTTTTAGGGTTTTTTGAAAAAAACACCCGAATCCAAAACACACCCGAATCCGACAAAAAAAATTCGGTGAGGTTTTGCCAAAACGCGTTCGAACCCAAAACACGGCCGCGGAACCGAACCCAAAACCAAAACACAAAACCCGAAAAATTTCCGGTACTCATCACTACCATTTACAATGCCCTAAGTCAGGCAAAATCCCTGCTTCTACACCAGCCGGTACTGATCCAGTCAGACAACATCACGGCAGTCGCCCATGTAAATCGACAGGGCGGCACAAGAAGCAGGATGGCAATGGCAGAAGCCACAAGGATTCTCCGATGGGCGGAAAATCACGTACTAGCACTGTCAGCAGTGTTCATTCCGGGAGTGGACAACTGGGAAGCAGACCCATGGCCTCTGCCGCTCAGACAGGACCTGCTGCAGCAGGGGCCCTGTCTGTTCCAAGACTTACCGCGGCTGCGTTTGACGGCATGGCGGTTGAACACCGGATCCTGAAGGAAAAGTGTATTCCGGAAGAAGTCATTCCTACGCTTATTAAGGCCAGGAAAGATGTAACTGCAAAGCATTATCACCGCATATGGCGGAAATATGTTGCTTGGTGTGAGGCCAAAAAGGCCCCAACAGAGGAATTTCAACTAGGTCGATTTCTGCATTTCCTACAAGCAGGAGTGCTTTGGGCCTGAAATTAGGCTCCATTAAGGTACAGATCTCGGCTCTGTTGATTTTCTTCCAGAAAGAACTAGCTTCACTACCTGAAGTTCAGACGTTTGTGAAAGGAGTGCTGCATATTCAGCCCCCGTTTGTGCCTCCAGTGGCACCTTGGGACCTCAACGTGGTGTTGAGTTTCTTAAAATCACATTGGTTTGAGCCACTTAAAACCGTGGATCTAAAATATCTCACGTGGAAAGTGGTCATGTTATTGGCCTTGGCTTCAGCCAGGCGTGTGTCAGAATTGGCAGCTTTGTCATGTAAAATCCCTTATCTGATTTTCCATATGGATAGGGCAGAATTGAGGACTCGTCCCCAGTTTCTCCCTAAGGTGGTATCAGCTTTTCACTTGAACCAACCTATTGTGGTGCCTGCGGCTACTAGGGACTTGGAGGATTCCAATTTACTGGACGTAGTCAGGGCCTTGAAACTTTATGTTTCCAGGACGGCTAGAGTCAGGAAAACTGACTCGCTATTTATCCTGTATGCACCCAACATACTGGGTGCTCCTGCTTCTAAGCAGACTATTGCTCGCTGGATTTGTAGCACAATTCAGCTGGCGCATTCTGTGGCTGGACTGCCGCATCCTAAATCAGTAAAAGCCCATTCCACAAGGAAGGTGGGCTCATCTTGGGCGGCTGCCCGAGGGGTCTCGGCTTTACAACTTTGCCGAGCTGCTACTTGGTCAGGGGCAAACACGTTTGCAAAATTCTACAAATTTGATACCCTGGCTGAGGAGGACCTTGAGTTCTCTCATTCGGTGCTGCAGAGTCATCCGCACTCTCCCGCCCGTTTGGGAGCTTTGGTATAATCCCCATGGTCCTTTCGGAGTTCCCAGCATCCACTAGGACGTCAGAGAAAATAAGATTTTACTCACCGGTAAATCTATTTCTCGTAGTCCGTAGTGGATGCTGGGCGCCCATCCCAAGTGCGGATTGTCTGCAATACTTGTACATAGTTATTGATGACTAAAGGGTTATTGTTGAGCCATCTGTTGAGAGGCTCAGTTGTTTTCATACTGTTAAACTGGGTATAGTATCACGAGTTATACGGTGTGATTGGTGTGGCTGGTAGGAGTCTTACCCGAGATTCAAAATCCTTCCTTATTATGTCAGCTCGTCCGGGCACAGTGTCCTAACTGAGGCTTGGAGGAGGGTCATAGTGGGAGGAGCCAGTGCACACCAGGTGACCTAAAAGCTTTCTTTAGTTGTGCCCAGTCTCCTGCGGAGCCGCTATTCCCCATGGTCCTTTCGGAGTTCCCAGCATCCACTACGGACTACGAGAAATAGATTTACCGGTGAGTAAAATCTTATTTTCTCAAGATCCATTGAGGCTCTGTGGCAATATAACTCTGTAAGCTTTTTTTAAATGCAGCTTTATCCCACAGCAGGGATAACCATCAATGGTTTTCTGTCCATGGGTTCCTGCCATCGATGGAGACCACTCATGCTTAATCCTTCGATGGCCATCCCGTCCCTGGTTACTTCCCCTACACTATGACTGTGGTATATAACTCTGATTATTTCTGTGCTTGTGGTATATACAGAACAATACCAATACTGACAGTGGAGGTGGGAGCGAGTAAAAGGAGCAGGCAGTGGTTAGAGTAGAATGCAACCGTTAGAGTGCACGTAGCCATCAGCCATCGATTATTTTAAATCATTGATGGTCTATGAACAATGGTGACTACTTTCACCATCGATGGGAGAAAACCAGATGGTATTCCACCATCGATGACACAGAGTGACTGAATTTATTTTTGTTCACCAAATGTTGAGACATGGAGTCTAGCTCTGCCACCGTCACCCACTATGCCCCGTCCCCTGGTTCTGATTGGCCTGCAGCCTATTGAACACTAAAGCAGGGGTCACCATTGGTGGGTGAAACCATTGATGGTTCCCTAACAGATGGTTTTACACCATCAAGGTTATCCATCAATGGTACCATTGATGGATGGCCATCCCTAAGTGCATGTGGGTAATGAATGGGTGGTTTATGTGCTATGATGACTGAGAGCATGCTGTGGGCCTAATTCAGACCTGATCACTCCTCTGCAAATTGCCAGAGGGCTGCGATCAGATAGTCGCTGTCCATAGAGAGTGAAAACCCGCCCGTGCAAGTGCGACAACTTTGCCAGACAGCGGGCAGCTACAAATCGGTTCACAACTCACCATCCAATCCAGTCTGTGCATAGCCCAGGACTAACTCTTACAGAGCGATAAAATCAGGCTGTTCGATGCCGGAGCTGACGTCACACACCCTCCCAGAAAACACTTGGGAATGCCTGTGTTTTTGCTAACACTCCCAGAAAGTGGCCAGTTACTACCCACATACAGTACGTCCGCTTCCTATCAATCACCTTGCGTATGCCTAGCGATACAAATTTTAGCACCATTCTTTTGCTGTTTGGCGTTGCACCTGCGCATTGCTGTGCATATGCATGCGCAGTCATGCGATAATCAGCCGCTGTGTGATTTCAGGTCTGAATCAGGCCCTGTGTTCCCTGGCAGGTGGCTGAGGAGTCAGTGTGCTGCTGTGGCGGCGTAGGCACACCGCCAGTGTACAGAGAGTGTTCATTACTGCCTCACAATACTGAGATCATGGGTTCGATTTCCACCATGGCCGCAACGGTGTGGAGTTTGTATATTCTCCCTGTGCTTGTGTAGATTTACTCCGGTTTACTCCCACAATCCAAAAATATATACTGGTAGGTTAATTGGCTCCCCAAAAAATGTAGCCTAGTGTGTGTATGTACATGGGGGGGTCATTCCGACCCGTTCGCACGCAGCGTTTTTTTGCTGCGGTGCGAACGGGTGTGGAATGCGCATGCGCGGCGGCCGCTGTGCGCATGCGCAGCAGGTGCTGTGCGCGTGCGCGATGTTGCCCGGCATCAGGGGTCGCTGGGTTACGTTGCGTCTAAAGAAAAAAGCGGTAGCAGGACGGACTGCAAAGAAGATTGACAGGACGGAGGCATGGCTGGGCGGATCCGGACCGTTTGGAGCCGTTTTTCGGGGAGTGGTGAGTATAACGCAGGCGTGTCCAGCAGAACAGAGGGCGGAGGAGTGAGGACACAGCCGGGCACATCATCGCTGGATCAATCGCACAGGGTAAGTAGCTGCAGGGCTAGTCTAGTTTTGCTTGAATTTTTTTTTAGCTTAGCAGGGCTGCACAAGCCATCGCAGCCCTGCTAAGCTAAAATACACTCCCCCATAGGCGTGGACTATTGATCGCAGCAGCAGCAAAAAGTTGCTGGCTGCGATCAACTCGGAATGACCACCATGGTCAGAGTAGATGGGACAAGTGGTTCTTATCTGCTGTCAGATTCTGTTTCTATGCAACCCCTCATGGCACTGTCCACAGTCCACCCCTCCAGCCCAGTGTCTCCCCAGCTATTAACTGCTGGTAACTGTGTGAAAATGCCTGGAATTTCAGTCAACACTTGTTCGAAATATAATAGTCTGAACTGAAACGAATCAATCCAATTAGGGACAGTATTTACTAAAAATCCGAGTTTGGTCGATTTGTGTTTTTTTTTCTAAGTCCCAATCCGGGAATTCACTAAGCACCAATCTCGGCAGTGTCTGGTCTATTCGTAATGGTTTGACTGACAACGTCCCGAAATACGAATGAATAGACCATCGGTCAAACGCGGCCTCGTTTTTTTAGGGGGCGTTTAAACTTGAACGCATTGTCCGATGATAAGGTCAATCATACAGATGTTCCGTCTAAATCGTAACAACATTTTCCGTCTGTATGACCTTGTCAAACTGGGCCTAGACCCTGAGATAGCATGCTCTCGCCCTGTCTCAGGCCTGCACAAACTCCTGGCTGTGTTGCACTTTATGGCTACTGGCAGCTTTCAGGCTGTGTCTGGGGATGTCATAGGAATCTCACAGCCCTCATTTTCAAGAATCTTAATACAGGTGATGTATACCTAACAACCTCTTCTGTTTTGTGTTTGTTTTAATTTCTCTGTGGCCAGTTCTGTCATAAAATATCAAGTTTATTGTTCGTTAAAATGTTCACACAGGTTTTGGCTGTTTTGCAGCCCCACATCGAGGCCTCAATCTGCTTCCCTACCCAGGAGTCTCAGTGGCATGCCGTCAGGGTAGATTTCTATGAGCTGGCTGACATGCCCAATGTGCTTGGAGCCATAGATTGCACACACATTCAGCTGAGACCACCTAGGGGCAGGCAGCACATATATACTAACCGCCATTTTCAACACTCCACAAATGTGCAGGTGGTTTGTGATGCAAATCTCAAAATAATGAGTGTTGTTGCTAGTTACCCTGGGGGCTGCCATGACTTCTTCATCCTCAGTCAGTCATCCCTCTTTGATAAGTTTGAGGACGGACAAATGCCAGATGGATGGCTGCTGGGTATGTAATTTGATATGTGTAGGCCTGCGTATACTTTGTCCAAATATAGGGGCAGATGTATTAACCTGTAGAAGGCATAAGGAAGTGAGAAACCAGTGATCTGTGCAAGGTGATGAAGGCACCTGCCAATCTGCTCCAATATGTAAATTAACATTTAGGAACAGATTGTCTGCTGCCTTTTTTACCTTGCACATATCACTTGTTTTTCACTTCCTTATGCCTTCTACAGGTTAATACATCTGCCCCACAGTGTGTTACTTATGTGTTGCTGTATCTTAACATGATTCACGTTACTATATCTGTCTTTTAGGTGATGGAGGATATGGCTGTTACTCTTGGCTTCTAACTCCATTGTCCCGACCTGATACCCCTGCTGAACACAATTACAATAATGCACATAAGTCCACGCGGAATGTGATAGAAAGATGTTTTGGTGTGCTGAAATCTAGGTTTCGGTGTCTGGATAAGCTGGTGGACTTTTGTTGTATAGTCCCTCCAAGGTGACTCAAATTGTGTTCTGCTGCTGCTTTCTTCATAACATGTGTTTGCAACAACATCTGCCACATGTTGAGGAGGAGGAGGAGGAGGAGGAAGAAAGCAGCCAGCAAGCAGAGGAATTAGAGACATCTGGTGATACTTGGAGTACTGATGTAGGGAGGCAGGTTAGGCAACAGATCATAAATCGCTATTTCTAAGGTAAGTTTGGTTTGCTTATTTTATTTGTTGTGTCTTCATAAATAGATGTTTTGTTTTTTTTGCCAAAATCCATTACTCTGAATGTGTCTGTCTCCTTGACACATACAAACATACCCTCGCTATATGCTTAAAAAATGTTGCATGTGTATTGTGTGTTTTTTTAATATCAAAACAACAGATTATGAGTGGCATGCATTAAGTCAGGATAAGTGTTCGAAATCTTGCAGTGCTAATTTCTTACAAGCCAACATCAACCATTTAGTATTTTACTTTATCATTGTGTGTAATGTCCTAATGCACAGGTTCACAAACTCGGCCCTCAGGACCACACACAGTGCATGTTTTTCAAGTAACACAGTAGAAGCACAGGTGTATGAATTACTCACAGACATATGTTAAAAGGTTCACAGGTGGAGCTAATTATGTCACTTGTGATTCTGTGAGTAGACCTGCAAAACATGCACTGTGTGGGTTCCTGATGGCCGAGTTTGAGAACCTGTGTTCCCAAAAAACACTCCTCAACATATAATATGTTAGCCTTGAGGAAAACATGTGTCCCTATGTGTGATGCACCATCATATTTAAGACTCACAAACTTACTGTAATCTTGAATATTTTTTTTACTCATGTTTGATGCTGTAAACTTGATGATGTGTAAGTAAATACACAGTTTTCCACACATATACATTATTGTATTTTTTTTTTAAAGGGTAAAAGTACATATTTGTTTGTTTATGCATCATGTGTAAAAACATGCTTAATAATTTTTAACACACACAAACATGTCCCAACAATACTGACATTCATTTGGACAATGTTTTATAAACAAAACAAAGGCAACATATTACAAGCTTTTTACGCCACTCAATTGAGTTCATCTTGTAATGTTGTATAGATAAGATAGCTAAGATATGTATCACTAACATAGTAATTTGGATTGTCTGCAGGCAAAGAGAATAATTGGAATCTAGAAAGAGTAATGATTAGAAAAAAATCAAGTGGTCAGTTTACTTCCTGCTAAAGACATTCAGCCTGGCAGGCAATTATTGTATCTGCAGGCAAAGAGAATAATTGGAATCTAGAAAGAGTAATGATTAGAAAAAAATTAAGTGGTCAGTTTACTTCCTGCTAACTGTTATGATTCCAGCACTCTGGTCTGAGGAGATCTTATTGCAAGGACCGGAGCACTGGAACGTAATGCTGGGAAAGGGGAATGGAAAGGGAATAGCCCCTGGCGCCCTGTCTCCGTTGTCTCGCCCGTGCTGTCAGTACACTCTTGCGAGACTATGGTTGCTTGAGCCCATGGCAGCCGCGTTTGAAGGGCGGATTACGTCTGCCCAACTTCGATGCCCCCTCAGGTCTTAATGAGAGACAAAGAGTGTACCGAGACAGGGTGATAACAAGGGGCCCTCTTACTGAAACAACCAAAGCCAGGGGCTACTAACTAGCCTAAAACTAAATGTATGTGCAGCTTGCCACCAAAGGAAAAGAACAACAAAGGAAATGCTGACCACACGCCCACACAATACTTTTGTGTACCGGCGGTGACAGCATAAGCAGAACCCTCTGCAAAACACCAGTGACAGAAATAATAATGGAATACAGCGGCCTAGGCCGACGGACGCGGCAGAGCCGCTACTCACGGAACCGGTACGAATACTGGCAAACGGACAGGAACTCCCAATGCTGCTGACACAGACTCTTAGAACTGGAGGACAGGCAGAATCCCAAACGAAAAGACCGGTGGACACCAAGAAGCCAGAAACTTGACCAGGCACAGGCAAAGGCATTGGACATCAGGACAGGAACGCCTCACGGCAGGACACGGGATCAGACATAGGAATCGACACAGGGACTGACTCAGGAATCGACACAGGAAGCTCAGGAACTAGCAGGAACCAGGCTCAGAACTCAAGCAGACCGGATACCCAGAAATATCACCAGCGTCTGTGAATTGCAGTCAGCCAGCATATAACAGAGAGGCCTAATTAATAATCTCATGCAGCTGCCCTGTTGCATGACTCCAAACTGACAAGATGCAATTAGCAGCCAGGTGAGGCTGAACACATGGGAACAAGCTGCAATTACACAGACTCACCAGCGGCAGCAGACAAGAGTATTCTAAAACAGAGCAACAGGAAATCTTGGCATGCAAGACAACTTTATAAACATAAAATAGGAATGAACCACTACCTGTGGTTCATAACAGTATCCCCTCCTTAAGGGTGAGCTCCGAGCACCCCATGACACCCACGGGGAACATGAACAGAAGTATAACATAAAATACATAACCAAAATGCAAAAATGGAAATGAGCCACAGCCGTGGCTCATAACATTACCCTCCCCTTGAGGAGGGGTCAAAGGACCCCAAAATACAGACTATCCAAAACAAGGGATTCACAAAAAAAAAACTGACACACTGGTCTAACAGACATGAAAACAGAAACAAGCTGCAACCACAGCTTGTAACAGTGCCCTCCCCCTGACGGTGGCCACTGGACACAAGATAAGGGGGAAAAAAATCTTTTTTTTTTTTTTTTTTTAATATCAAGGCAAGAGTCAAAAATTATTTCTTTTTCTTCTTCTTCTTTTTACATAGCTCTTTAGGTCTGACCAAGGTAATTCCCCAAACATTGTCTGAACTGATGGTACCACCCAGCAAGGCTGCGTTCAAATCAGAGACAGGTTTCTTACCCTTGGGAGCTGAACTTTCTGGCAAAGTACTATTATTAGAAGAAGAAGAAGTCAGAAAAGCACATCCTGCAGTCAAAACAACGGGCTGGGACTCTTGTGCCGAGTTTACAGTATTTGGTGGACTCTCAGCAGACAAGACGGGTGACTTAGAGGAACCTGAACCAATTTCTTTGGAACCATATCTTTTAATAATTGCATCACTGAATGCTGGGGGATCCTGAAGAATGGGAACTTCAGCTTTCATTAGGCTGGTCGCCCACTCAAAAGGCTCTTCTCTAAAAGAATAAATCCGATAAAGCACAAGGTTCTCTGAAGTGATGCCCAGAAATGGTCTAGACAACATAATAATGTAATAGTGTTTGTAAAGTGCCAGAAATTGGGCTAAGTCCCCATCAAAGATTATGGATGTTGAGATATCAGAGTCAGGATCTGTTTCCTTCCCATCTGACTGACTGGAGTGCTTTGCTAGGACCTGGTCACTATTGACCTTACTCGAGGCTGAGACTCTCTGAACCACACCCGGGGCAGTGACTTTCTGAACCCCACCCGGGGCAGTGACTTTCTGAACCCCACCCGGGGCAGTGACTTTCGGGAACCCCGCTGGGGCAGTGGCCTCCGGGAACCCCGCTGGGGTCAGCACCTCGGATTCTTTTACTGGGACCGAGCCGTCGGCCTCCCCCACTGGGACCGAGCCATCGGCCTCCCTCTCTGTGTCGATAATTATCGAAACTTCTCCCGGGACTATGACTTCCGGGACTTTTGCTGAAGCTATAACCTTCAGCACCTCCACTAATGCTACGCCTCTTAAGTTCTTTCCTGGGGAAGTGACCTCTAGACCCTTCTTAGAGGTTGCGTCTCTCGAGACCCCACTTGGGGATATTACTTCAAAGATCCCTTCTGGGGTTTTGCCTCTCGAGTTCCCTTCTAGAACTATGGTTTCAGATACCCTTTCTGGGGTTGCGCTCTTCAAGTCCCTACCTGGAGTAACAGCTTCTGAGACCCCTTCTGGTATGGAAACCTGAGCTAAAATATTTGATGTCCCTCTATAAGCTAGAGCATCGGGTACCGCTCCAGCTCTCTGGGCATCGGGTACCGCTCCAGCACTCTGGGCATCGGGTACCGCTCCAGCACTCTGGGCATCGGGTACCGCTCCAAGATCCTGAGCATCGGGCACCTCTCCAGGACCCTGGGCAACGGGCACCACTCCAGGAACCTGGGCAACGGGCACCACTCCAGGAACCTGGGCAACGGGCACCACTCCAGGAACCTGGGCAACGGGCACCACTCCAGGAACCTGGGCAACGGGCACCACTCCAGGAACCTGGGCAACGGGCATTACTCCAGGACCCTGGGCATCGGGCACCACTGCAGGACCCTGGGCATCGGGCACCACTCCAGGACCCTGGGCATCAGGCACCACTCCAGGACCCTGGGCATCGGGCACCACTCCAGGGGCTTGCAACTCTGCTTCAACAGGAACCTCAAGAGAGGAGAGAAACATTCTCTTTTGATTCCTAAATCTATAATGGGGCTCCCTTGCCCAAGGACCCCAATTATAGGACAGAGAGCTTTTTAGTGTGGGTTGTGTGACAAGTACCTCTGCCACAGTAGAGACAGGAGTAGGTCTTGTATCCTGACTCAACTTGGCCAGAGGGCAAGACTCGTCACCACACTTTGGCTTGCGCAACTCACAGGTCTGCAGATAGTGGCCTAAACCCCCACAATATAGGCATAAGTTTAAGTTTCTGCGACGCAGACGCTCCTCTTCTGAGAGCCTGGGCCGCAGAAAACTTTTAAACCTTTTCTCTTCAATTAAACCAGAGGATTCTCTTGTCACCATACTGTGAACAAGAGTCTCTTTAGAGATAGATGTACTCTCAACGACTTCTGGCAAGATAAGCAAGATTTTAGTCAGAAGGTTTTGCAGTTGCTTTAGGGATTGCTGCAAAACTTCTAGTCGCTCTGGTCTCAAAGCACTGAAAACAGAGTTCAGGGCTGCGAGAGATGCCTGCAGGGCTTGCATAGTAGACATAGGAGGATTTAAAACTAGACAAGACAAGACTAGACAAGGCAAGACTAGACAAGGCAGGACTAGACAAGGCAGGACTAGACAAGGCAGGACTATACAAGGCAGGACTAAATTTTTGCTAAACAAAACAAGACTTTTTTTTTTAAACACCGGACTGGATTCTAACACCGGACTGGATTCTAACACCGGACTGGATTCTAAACACCGGACTGGATTCTGCACACTGAATTCTAGACAAGACTGGATTCTAAACACCGGATTGGATTCTGCACACTGAATTCTAGACAAGACTGGATTCTAAACACCGGATTGGATTCTGCACACTGAATTCTAGACAGGACTGGATTCTAGACTAGACACTGGACTGGGCCAAAAAAGAAAAAAAAGTTTTATTTCTTTTTTGTGGTATGGCTGGTGATAATGTTATGATTCCAGCACTCTGGTCTGAGGAGATCTTATTGCAAGGACCGGAGCACTGGAACGTAATGCTGGGAAAGGGGAATGGAAAGGGAATAGCCCCTGGCGCCCTATCTCCGTTGTCTCGCCCGTGCTGTCAGTACACTCTTGCGAGACTATGGTTGCTTGAGCCCATGGCAGCCGCGTTTGAAGGGCAGATTACGTCTGCCCAACTTCGATGCCCCCTCAGGTCTCAATGAGAGACAAAGAGTGTACCGAGACAGGGTGATAACAAGGGGCCCTCTTACTGAAACAACCAAAGCCAGGGGCTACTAACTAGCCTAAAACTAAATGTATGTGCAGCTTGCCGCCAAAGGAAAAGAACAACAAAGGAAATGCTGACCACACGCCCACACAATACTTTTGTGTACCGGCGGTGACAGCATAAGCAGAACCCTCTGCAAAACACCAGTGACAGAAATAATAATGGAATACAGCGGCCTAGGCTGACGGACGCGGCAGAGCCGCTACTCACGGAACCGGTACGAATACTGGCAAACGGACAGGAACTCCCAATGCTGCTGACACAGACTCTTAGAACTGGAGGACAGGCAGAATCCCAAACAAAAAGACCGGTGGACACCAAGAAGCCAGAAACTTGACCAGGCACAGGCAAAGGCACTGGACCTCAGGACAGGAACGCCTCACGGCAGGACACGGGATCAGACAGGAATCGACACAGGGACTGACTCAGGAATCGACACAGGAAGCTCAGGAACTAGCAGGAACCAGGCTCAGAACTCAAGCAGACCGGATACCCAGAAATATCACCAGCGTCTGTGAATTGCAGTCAGCCAGCATATAACAGAGAGGCCTAATTAATAATCTCATGCAGCTGCCCTGTTGCATGACTCCAAACTGACAAGATGCAATTAGCAGCCAGGTGAGGCTGAACACATGGGAACAAGCTGCAATTACACAGACTCACCAGCGGCAGCAGACAAGAGTATTCTAAAACAGAGCAACAGGAAATCTTGGTATGCAAGACAACTTTATAAACATAAAATAGGAATGAACCACTACCTGTGGTTCATAACAGTATCCCCTCCTTAAGGGTGAGCTCCGAGCACCCCATGACACCCACGGGGAACATGAACAGAAGTATAACATAAAATACATAACCAAAATGCAAAAATGGAAATGAGCCACAGCCGTGGCTCATAACACTAACATGTATGTGTGGCTACATCAACTTTTTCCTCCTCCAATACCCTAAAAAAAAGAAAAGGAATAAATGTGCGTAATATTTTTTGCTATTATTTTGGCCCACTTATAATTAATGATGTTAAAAAAAGGGTCAAGGAGCTAAGTGTGATATTTTGAAAACCATCAAAAACACTTGCAAACTATTTTGTGTTAATTTTCACAAATGTCTAACTTGTTTTTTTACGTTTTTTTTGGGTGGCTGCTTGTCCTGGCCTTTGCCTTTAGCACTGTCATGTTGGCGTGCTCTGGTGGACCGTCTTGGTGGTGATGAGACTGGCGTGATATTTGGAGTAGTCGTACCAGAACTGCTGGTTATTTGCTGTTGGTGCATGCATCTGAGAGTTTCATTCAGGTTAGTGAGGGTGGCATTGAGTTCACGTGTAGCAGCATTTTGATTGTCTACTATTCTGATTAAACTTTCATTAATTTTTTGACTGTTTTGAAAAATGTTCATATAACTTTGCTGTTGTCTGTGCTGTTCTTCCATTAGTCTGTGCTGTTCTTCCATTATGCGCTGTAAGTTGCCCATGACCTGTGTAATGTCTGTACGCATGACTTCCATGGTATTGCCTATTCTGGTGTTATGATTCCAGCACTCTGGTCAGAGGAGATCTTATGGCAAGGACCGGAGCACTGGAACGGAATGCTGGGGAAGGGAGCAGGACAGGAAAATAGCCCCTGGCGCCCTAACTCTGTTGTCTCACCCGTGTTGTCAGAAATCCCCTGCGAGACTATGGTTTCTTGAGCCCTTGGCAGCCGCGTTTGAAGGGCGGATTATGTCTGCCCAACTCCGATGCCCCCCGGTCTTAATGAGAGACAAAGGGAAATCCGAGACAGGGTGATAACAAGAGGCCCTCTAACTAAACAACCAGGCCAGGGGCTAAGCTAACTCAAAACTATAATATGTGCGGAGAAACCGCCAGGGAAAAGGACAACCAAAATATCCACTTGTCCAATTCTCCTACCCGGCACCGCCGAGTACCAGAGAGGAATTGTGGAAGCGGAACCCTCCGTAAATGCTCCAAAAACAAAATATAAAAGGTAAAGCGGCTGAGCCGCAACACACGGCAGAGCCGCAACTCACGAACACCACTGGATATAAAACGGTGATCAGTCAGGACTCCAGGGAACCAAACGACCTCCTGGGATGAGATGACAACTCCCGAATACCGGACTTCTGAGGACTGGAATGACCGGATACAGCAGGACTGGAAACAGACTCTCAGCAAACAAAGGCAGCATGCAGGAAGCTATTACCGGCGTCTGTGAGAAGCCCTTGGAGTGTATTTAACAAGGAGTCCTCCAATCAGCTGCTAAAAGGCTGATTAGAATAAATGCCGTGCAGCTGCCTTGCTGCACGGCCAGAGAGCAGGTGAATATATTAATTCCTAAAGCCTAGCAACGGGGAACGCGGTCCGCCAGTGGCGTCCCCGTTGCTAGGGTCCGTGCGGCTCAGCGCGCCCGGCGTCTAGCGTTGCTAGGGAGCCGGCGGCTGTACGCGCACGGCGTCTCTAGTTGCCAGGCGCCGGGCCGCGCAGACAAGTGGACCCCGGCGCCTAACAGTACCCCCCCCCCTTGAGGAGGGGTCAAGGAACCCCTAAAGCCAGGTTTCTGAGGAAATTCCCGAAAAAATGCCATCTTGAGCCTCGGGGCATGAAGATCCTTGTCCAGGACCCAAGACCTTTCCTCCGGACCATAGTCTTTCTAGTGAACTAGAAAATACAGCCGACCCCGGGACAATTTGGAATCGAGAACCTTCTCTACCAAGAACTCCTGTTGTCCCTGTACATCCACTGGAGATCTACCCTGAGAGATCTTCAGAGGAAATCTACTGGAAGAAACGTATTGTTTCAACAGGGAACAATGAAACGTATTTCCAATCCTGAGAGATCTTGGTAAACGTAACCGAAAGGCAACTGGGTTGACTCTTTTAATAATAAGAAATGGCCCAATAAATTTGGGTCCCAGTCTAGCCGAGGATTGTCGAAGCCTGATGTTGCGAGTCGACAACCACACCCTATCTCCCACCTTAAAAGTGCAAGGACGTCAGAGCCTGTCAGAAAATGTCTTCTCTCGAAAGGCCGCTTTTCTGAGAGCAAGGTGCACCTTTTTCCAAATGGCTCTGAGATGGGAGATTAAGGTTAGCGAGGAGACTGAGGAATGATGAAAAAAAGAATTAGCTCTGGGGTGAAAACCAAAAACTGAAAAGAATGGAGACTCTTTAGTGGAGGAATGACAAGAATTATTGTAAGAAAATTCAGCCAACGGAAGAAACTCGGACCAATCATTCTGGAGTTTGGCTGAATACAAGCGTAAATATTGTTTCAATGATTGGTTAACTCGTTCGGTTTGCCCGTTGGATTGTGGGTGGTAACCGGATGTTAACGACAACTTCATCTTCAATGAGGCACAAAAACATTTCCAGAATTGTGCGATGAATTGTGGACCCCGATCAGAAACAATATCAGTAGGCAACCCATGAAGCCTGAATACATGGCGGAGAAACAAAACTGCCAACCCTTGGGCAGAAGGCAATCGGGGAAGAGCAATAAAATGAGCCATTTTACTAAAACGGTCCACTACCACCCATATGTGTTATGCACACCAGTGCCTGCAGGAAAGTACTGGTGTCAGAACTGTTATGCACTCCAGTGCCTGCAGGAGTGCCTGCCTGGTGTTTGAACTGTTATGCAAAACAAATGGACTCACAGACAGACTGGGGAATATGACATAACGTACACAGAAGGTGATAGGGTAACAAAATACACACAAGGTGAACAGAGAAGCCCAGAGGCTAAGGAACTGGGTATCTCCCTTGTATTAGAACTGCTCAGATGGGAAAAGCAAGATGTTGTGTTTTAATACGTAGAGAACCCGAAATGCTGTTGCTAAGGGCAACAGCAAAACCCTAAAGGGTTACCAACGGGTGTGGCAGTAAACTCCTTGGTCAGAGATGGAATGATAGACACAAGGAGAGTCTCCACAATCCTAATTCTCACTTGCAGTGCACAGGTTCAGCTTACTGCCACTAAACTGACCCCTGACAGCTAGCACAGTGAGACAGGATTAGACAGGCAAGTCTTAGAATACAGCCGCAAACTTGCTAAGTTCACAGAGTAGTAACAGAACCCCAGCAAGCTAAACGACTGACTCCAGTCTTACTGCTAGGTCTGGATTGGCAGAGTGTAATACCAAATCCCCAGGCCTATTTGCAGTAAGCAACAAACAAATACAAAGCTACACAGTACTGGTTAACTTTCAGGAACTGACTAACCAACAAAGATTCAGCAGCATCTGCTTACCCTGAGAAGAGGCCTTATAAAGCAGGTGCTGTCCACGCCCCACTCAGACCTCACAGACTGTGAGCACAAAAACCAGCACCGGATCCCCTGCCGTGCACAGAGCCTATAACCACTGCACAGCAAAAGACCCGAACCGGAGTATCAGCTGCGCTCAGGTTACACCGCTAGCACTTGTCTCCCGGTTGCCATGACGACGTGGCAGCACAGGGCAGGAGACCCTAACAGTACCCCCCCTCTGACGAGGGGTCAAAGAACCCCTACCACCGGGTTTATCGGGGAACTGCGAGAAGAAAGAGCATATCAGTCTGGGGGCATGAAGATCACAACTGCGCACCCACGACCGCTCCTCCGGGCCATACCCCTTCCAGTGCACCAAAAATGACAGCCGACCCCGAACCACCTTGGAGTCAAGAATCCTTTCAACAACAAACTCCCTCTGGCCACGTATCAGAAGAGGGGAAGGTCTTCCACTGGAAGAAGGATTACTAATCGCCCGTTTTAAAAGGGAACAATGAAGTGTTTTATTGATACCCAAAGAACGGGGCAGATCTAACTGAAATGCCACCGGATTGATAACCCTGGTGATCTTAAAAGGGCCGATGAACCGGGGGCCTAACTTATGAGATGGCTGTCTCAACTTCAAATTCTTGGTAGACAACCAGACGAAGTCTCCTAATTTGAAGCTGCAGGGTCTTTTCCGCTTATCAAAAACCCTTTTGGTCACTAATGACACAGACACAAGGGCTTTCTTCACTTTCCGCCAAATACCTCTAAGGACTGAAACCACAGAGGAACCACCAGGCGTGGAGTCCAGGGGGTCAAAAGAATTGGCCTTAGGATGATGCCCATACACACAAAGGAAGGGAGAGATCCCTGTAGCAGAGTGAGCCGCGTTGTTATAGGCAAACTCCGCCATGGACAGATGAGCAACCCAGTCAGTCTGACACTTGGAGACATAACACCTGAGGAACTGCTCCAAGGACTGGTTCACCCTTTCAGTCTGCCCATTAGACTGCGGATGGTAGCCTGACGACAAGCTGACAGAAATCTGGAGATCGGAACAAAATGCCCTCCAGAATTTGGCCACAAACTGGGATCCGCGGTCAGAGACCACATCAAGTGGCAACCCGTGGAGACGCACAACATGCAGCATAAATAATTCAGACAGGCGTCTGGCCGATGGCAGCCCAACCAGTGGAACGAAGTGCGCCATCTTCGAAAACCTGTCAACGACAACCCAGATGGCTGTCATCCCCGAGGATTTGGGCAAGTCCACCACAAAATCCATTGAAATGTGGGTCCATGGCTTAGATGGGATAGAGAGTGGATGTAATGGGCCAACAGGAACCCCTCTAGGAGTCTTATTTCGGGCACAGATGTCACATGCCCGAACCCACTGATCCACATCCTTAGCCACCGAGGGCCACCACACCGCCCTAGATAGCAACTCCCGAGTTCTGGCAATACCCGGGTGACCTGCCGACTTCTTGGCATGGAATTCTAGGAACACTCGCTGTCTTAACCTAGGAGGCACAAACAAAAGACCTACCGGAAGGTCTGGAGGAGCCTGCTCCTGTGCTCTAAGGACTAATGATAAGAGGTCCTGGGTAATGCCCACTTTAATACATGATGGGGAAACAATGGGCAACGGCTCCTCGGTGGTCTCCTGGATTGGAGCAAAACTCAGCGAGAGCGCATCAGCCTTGATGTTTTTTGACCCAGGGCGATATGTTATCAAAAAATTAAAGCGAGCAAAAAACAAAGCCCATCGTGCCTGCCTGGCATTGAGACGCTTTGCTGACTCTAAATATGCCAGATTCTTATGGTCAGTGAGAATTGAGACCACAAACTTAGCCCCCTCAAGCCAGTGTCTCCACTCCTCGAGTGCATCCTTAATAGCCAACAATTCCCGGTTACCCACGTCATAATTCATCTCGGCAGGCGAAAATTTACGGGAAAAGTAAGCACAGGGATGAAGGCGATTATCAGACACTCCCATCTGAGAAAGCACTGCCCCAATACCCATCTCAGAGGCATCCACCTCCACCACAAAAGGACGCTCTGGATCTGGGTGTCGCAGCACCTTGGCCGAAACAAATGCCCTTTTGAGACGGGCAAAAGCCGCTTTAGCCTCACAAGACCAGTGAGCAACATACGCCCCTTTCTTAGTGAGTGCCACCAAAGGCGCCACTATAGACGAAAATCCAGCGATAAATCGTCTATAAAAATTCGCAAAGCCCAGGAAACGCTGAAGCGCCTTCAAACTAGTGGGCTGCACCCAATCCAGGACTGCCTGTACCTTGGAACCCTCCATTTGGAAACCTTCTGGGGAGATAATATATCCTAGAAATGCGATTTGCTGAACTTCAAATTCGCACTTCTCCAGCTTCGCCCCAAGCCGGTGGTCTCTGAGTTTCTGGAGGACTAAGCGTACATGCTTCCGATGTTCCTCCAGGGAATGGGAGAAGATTAGGATGTCATCTAAGTATACAACTAAGAATCTATCCAAATATTCCCTGAGCACATCATTCATGAAATCCTGGAAGACTGCCGGGGCATTACAGAGCCCAAAAGGCATCACCAAATATTCATAATGCCCTGAGTGGCGTATTAAAGGCAGTCTTCCATTCATCCCCCTCTTTTATTCGGATTAGATTGTACGCACCGCGTAGGTCAATCTTAGAAAAAATGGTGGCAGTACGAAGCTGGTCAAACAAGACCGAAATGAGAGGCAGTGGGTATGAGTTTTTAATCGTGATACGGTTCAATTCCCTGAAGTCGATGCAGGGTCGCAACGAACCGTCCTTTTTACCCACGAAGAAGAACCCCGACCCAACTGGAGACTGTGAAGGTCTGATAAATCCCTTAGCCAAGTTCTCCTGAATGTACTCTGCCATAGCCTGAGTCTCAGGACGTGACAGGGAGTACAACCTGCTCTTGGGAAGCTTAGCATTTGGCAACAAATCAATGGCACAGTCATAGGGGCGATGGGGAGGTAGTACCTCTGCAACTTTTTTTGGAGAACACGTCCGCAAAATCTGCATAACACCCTGGCAATCCTGGCAAACTTAGCTGCGAGAGCCTGACTGGAAGGCTCAAGCAACTCCTGAAACAATCAGTACCCCAACTAAGAATCTCCCCAGAGACCCAGTCAAATTGAGGATTGTGGGCCCTTAACCAGGGTAACCCCAACACCAATGGGGCAAAAGTACAGACAGTCACATAAAAGGACAATTTTTCAGAGTGTGTGGCTCCAGTAAACAAAGAAATCTGGCTAGTGCAAGAGGTAATTTTACCTTGGGATAATGGTTCCCCGTTTAACCCACAAATCTCAATTTCCGATGCCAAGGGTACTAAGGGAACAGAGTGTTTCAGGGCGAATTGGCGGTCCATAAAAACCCCGTCGGCCCCACTGTCCACAAAGGCCTCAGTCTTGACAGTTTGACCGAGGATCTTCAAGGTCACCGGAATGATAAAAGTCTTCTTGGGAAATTCTGACTTCTGGCCTGACAGGATATTTCCCATCACCCTCAGGCCCTGAAGTTTTCCGGCTTTTCTGGGCATGATACTACCACATGACCTTTATTCCCACAGTACAAACACAACCCCTGCTGTCTCCTCCGCGTCTTCTCACGCGAGGAGAGGCGGGTAGCCCCAATTTGCATAGGCTCCTCGGAAAATTCCTCAGAGTCTGAGGTTCCCTTGGGAAGGAAGGAAATCTCAGTCCCCCTTTCAAGCCTACGCTCTCTCAGCCGTCTATCCACCCGGATGGATAACTGCATGAGCTGATCCAAGCTATCAGGCAAGGGATATTGTACCAGTTGGTCCTTTATCTGGTTAGAAAGACCTCTTCGGTACTGGTGTCTCAGGGCTGGGTCATTCCACTGGGTATCATGGGCCAACCTCCGAAACTCCGTACAGTAAACCTCAACTGGCCTTCGCCCTTGCTTAAGGATCGAAATCTGAGCCTCGGCTGAGGCCGTCTTGTCAGGGTCATCATACAACATGCCCAGTGCCGTAAAAAAAGCATCAACACTTTTAAGCGACGGACAGTCAGGCTGCAACCCATATGCCCAGACCTGTGGGTCTCCTTGTAGCAAGGAAATCACTATGCCCACCCGCTGAATCTCCGACCCAGAAGACTGAGGCCTAAGCCGGAAGTATAGCTTGCAGCTCTCCTTGAAACAAAAGAACTGCGAGCGATCTCCAGAAAAACGATCCGGGAGATTTACTTTCGGCTCCTTAACCCTGAAGGCACTGCTGCTGCGGGAGCTCCGCCAGCGGCCTGCGAGGTGTGCATTTTAATGGACAAATCATTAAATTGTCGAGTCAGGACCTGCACCTGATCGACCACCTGTTGCAACGTATTTTGAGGGGTATGCTCCATATTCCCACAAAATTTCAACAGGAGTATTAGGCTGCTGAATATGTTATGCACACCAGTGCCTGCAGGAAAGTACTGGTGTCAGAACTGTTATGCACTCCAGTGCCTGCAGGAATGTACTGGTGTTTGAACTGTTATGCAAAACAAATGGACTCACAGACAGACTGGGGAATATGACATAACGTACACAGAAGGTGATAGGGTAACAAAATACACACAAGGTGAACAGAGAAGCCCAGAGGCTAAGGAACTGGGTATCTCCCTTGTATTAGAACTGCTCAGATGGGAAAAGCAAGATGTTGTGTTTTAATACGTAGAGAACCCGAAATGCTGTTGCTAAGGGCAACAGCAAAACCCTAAAGGGTTACCAACGGGTGTGGCAGTAAACTCCTTGGTCAGAGATGGAATGATAGACACAAGGAGAGTCTCCACAATCCTAATTCTCACTTGCAGTGCACAGGTTCAGCTTACTGCCACTAAACTGACCCCTGACACCTAGCACAGTGAGACAGGATTAGACAGGCAAGTCTTAGAATACAGCCGCAAACTTGCTAAATTCACAGAGTAGTAACAGAACCCCAGCAAGCTAAACGACTGACTCCAGTCTTACTGCTAGGTCTGGATTGGCAGAGTGTAATACCAAATCCCCAGGCCTATTTGCAGTAAGCAACAAACAAATACAAAGCTACACAGTACTGGTTAACTTTCAGGAACTGACTAACCAACAAAGATTCAGCAGCATCTGCTTACCCTGAGAAGAGGCCTTATAAAGCAGGTGCTGTCCACGCCCCACTCAGACCTCACAGACTGTGAGCACAAAAACCAGCACCGGATCCCCTGCCGTGCACAGAGCCTATAACCACTGCACAGCAAAAGACCCAAACCGGAGTATCAGCTGCGCTCAGGTTACACCGCTAGCACTTGTCTCCCGGTTGCCATGACGACGTGGCAGCAAAGGGCAGGAGACCCTAACAATATGACTCGGAATCCGGCTGAAAGGGGAAGGTCAACCACAAAATCCATGGAAATATGAGACCATGGCCTGAGAGGAACATTTAAGGGCATAAGTTGCCCGATAGGCAAGGAACGGGGAACCTTATGCTGTGCACAAACCTGACATGAATAAACAAATTCCTTGACGTCTTTAGAAAGACCAGGCCACCATACTGAGCGAGAGACTAACTCCAATGTCTTAGAGACTCCTGGATGCCCTGAAACTTTGTTATCATGGAATTCCGTTAAAACAGTAGCTCTCAAAAACTCAGGGACGTAAAGACGACCAGCAGGAGTAATTCTAGGAGCTTGGTGTTGAAGCTGTTTTAACTGGGTAAATAAATCTTGTGTGAGGCCCGCCCAGATGACCGAAGATGGAAGTATGGGGGTAACAGGATTGTTATTGTGAACCGGAAGAAAGCTACGTGACAGGGCATCAGCCTTAGTATTCTTGGAACCAGGCCTGAAAGTGATTAAAAATTTGAAACGAGTAAAAAATAATGCCCAACGTGCCTGCCGGGCATTAAGCCGCTTAGCCGATTCAATGTATTGCAGGTTCTTATGGTCAGTCAATACCGAAATAGTATGTTTTGCTCCCTCCAGCCAATGCCTCCACTCCTCGAAAGCCCACTTTACCGCCAGTAACTCCCGATTACCAACGTCATAGTTGGATTCAGCGGAGGAGAATTTCCTGGACATAAAGGCACGAGGATGTAACTCCAGAGACTCCGGATCCTTTTGAGAAAGGATAGCCCCCACTCCAACCTCCGAAGCATCAACCTCCACCACAAAGGGCAATTCCGGATTAGGATGTCTGAGGACTGGAGCCAAGACAAAGGCTTGTTTCAAGGCCCGGAAGGACAACTCAGCTTCACGCGACAAGTTGGTAGGATCCGCTCCTTTCTTTGTCAGAGCTACAATGGGAGCAACCAGGTCAGAAAAAGAATGAATGAACCTCCTATATTAATTCGCAAACCCTAAAAAGCGCTGAATTGCTTTTAAATTGGTGGGTTGCGCCCAACTAAGGATGGCCTGGAGTTTCTTTGGTTCCATGGAAAATCCCTGAGGGGAAATTATGTACCCTAAAAAAGATACTTCCGTGACATGAAACTCACACTTCTCCAGCTTGGCATATAAATGATTCTCACGTAACTTTTGAAGAACCAGACGCACCTGGGTAACATGTTGTTCTATTGATTCAGAAAAAATCAGGATGTCGTCTAAGTAAACGACCACAAATTTCCCTAGGAAGTCACGGAGCACATCGTTAATGAGGTCTTGAAAAACTGCTGGAGCATTGGACAGACCAAACGGCATCACCAGGTATTCGTAGTGACCCGACTGAGTACTGAAGGCCGTCTTCCACTCATCTCCAGATTTAATTCGGATGAGGTTGTACGCTCCTCTAAGGTCAATTTTAGAAAAAATCACAGCAGAACGTAACTGATCAAAGAGTACAGAAATCAACGCAAAGGATAGGTGTTTTTAACTGAGATCTTATTCAGGGCTCTAAAATCAATGCTAGGTCTAAGCGAGCCATCCTTTTTCTCCACAAAGAAGAAGCCTGCACTTAAAGGAGATTTTGATGGTCTAATAAATCCTTTCTCAAGGCTCTCCTTAACATAATCATTTATAGCCGCAGTTTCTGGCCCGGATAATGCATATAATCTTCCCTTTGGCAATGCGGCACCAGGAATTAACTCAATAGCACAATCATAAGGCCGATGGGGAGGCAGAATGTCCGCATTGCCTTTGGAGAAAACATCAGCAAACTCCTGGTATTCCAACGGAATGAGTTCTGGAATGATAGCTGCTACTCTGACTGGAAACGTGATACATTCCTTATCACAAAAAGTACCCCATTGTGAAATCTCCCCCGACCGCCAATCAATGGTGGGATTATGAAAGGCCAGCCAAGGGTGACCCAGAACAACTGGAACTGCTGGGCAATGTGTAAGATAGAACTCGATTTTCTCGGAATGTAGAGCTCCTACTGTAAGTAGTACAGGGGGTGTATGGAGAGAAATAATCCCATTGGACAGCGGACTCCCATCTAAGCCATGCATGGTGACACACCTACCCAAAGGTAACTGAGGAATGCCTAAGGCCTTAGCCCAAGTTAAATCCATAAAGTTTCCTGCAGCTCCACTGTCAACAAAAGCCGACACCGAAGAACTGAGGCTGCCAAAGGAAACTTTAACTGGGACTAAAAGGGAGTTATTCGAGGAGATAAGCTGCAGACCTAGGTGAACCCCCTCACAATTCACCTGGTCAAAGCGTTTCCCGACTTGTTCGGACAATTACGAGCAAAATGTCTCTTACCCCCACAGTACAGACAAAGACCAGAATTTTGCATTCTGGCTCTTTCCTCAGGAGACAGCCGGGATAGACCCATCTGCATGGGCTCCTCTACGTCTTCAGGAATGGAATATACACACGGACTTGACCTTACAGGTGCTCCTCTTTCAGCCCTCCGCTCTCTGAGACGACGATCAATCTTAATAGAAAGCTCCATGAGTTTATCGAGAGTCTCAGGAGCGGGGTACTGAAGGAGACTGTCCTTTATAGACTCTGATAAGCCGAGGCGAAACTGACTGCGCAGGGCTGGGTCATTCCAGCCACAGTCGTTCGACCAACGGCGAAACTCCGTACAATAAACCTCCGCAGGATTTCTACCTTGTTTGAGAGCGCGCAGCTGACGCCTCTCTATCAGGGTCATCATACAAGAGCCCTAAAGACTTAAAAAAAGCGTCAACTGACAACAATGCAGGATCCTCTGCTCTTAAACCAAATGCCCAGGTCTGAGGATCCCCCTGGAGTAAAGAAATAATAATCCCGACCCGCTGAGATTCAGTACCCGAGGAAGTCGGTCTTAAACGAAAATAAAGTTTATAGGATTCTTTAAAATTAAAAAACTCTTTTCTATCACCAGAAAAACGGTCAGGCAAATGCATCTTTGGTTCAGGGACTACCCTTGGGGAAGCTCGCAAAAGATCTTCCTGCGACTTCACCCGAAGAGAAAGATCCTGAACCATCTGAGTAAGTTCTTGAATCTGGCTGACTAAGAGCTGACCAGGATTTGGCCCTAAACCTGTCGGATTCATGAGGCCGATAAACTCTCACAAAACTGAATGAGAAAAAATTAAACCCCGTTTAATTTTAAGTTTTGGTATGGCCGGTAATAATGTTATGATTCCAGCACTCTGGTCAGAGGAGATCTTATGGCAAGGACCGGAGCACTGGAACGGAATGCTGGGGAAGGGAGCAGGACAGGAAAATAGTCCCTGGCGCCCTAACTCTGTTGTCTCACCCGTGTTGTCAGAAATCCCCTGCGAGACTATGGTTTCTTGAGCCCTTGGCAGCCGCGTTTGAAGGGCGGATTATGTCTGCCCAACTCCGATGCCCCCCGGTCTTAATGAGAGACAAAGGGAAATCCGAGACAGGGTGATAACAAGAGGCCCTCTAACTAAACAACCAGGCCAGGGGCTAAGCTAACTCAAAACTATAATATGTGCGGAGAAACCGCCAGGGAAAAGGACAACCAAAATATCCACTTGTCCAATTCTCCTACCCGGCACCGCCGAGTACCAGAGAGGACTTGTGGAAGTGGAACCCTCCGCAAATGCTCCAAAAACAAAATATAAAAGGTAAAGCGGCTGAGCCGCAACACACGGCAGAGCCGCAACTCACGAACACCACTGGATATAAAACGGTGATCAGTCAGGACTCCAGGGAACCAAACGACCTCCTGGGATGAGATGACAACTCCCGAATACCGGACTTCTGAGGACTGGAATGACCGGATACAGCAGGACTGGAAACAGACTCTCAGCAAACAAAGGCAGCATGCAGGAAGCTATTACCGGCGTCTGTGAGAAGCCCTGGGAGTGTATTTAACAAGGAGTCCTCCAATCAGCTGCTAAAAGGCTGATTAGAATAAATGCCGTGCAGCTGCCTTGCTGCACGGCCAGAGAGCAGGTGAATATATTAATTCCTAAAGCCTAGCAACGGGGAACGCGGTCCGCCAGTGGCGTCCCCGTTGCTAGGGTCCGTGTGGCTCAGCGCGCCCGGCGTCTAGCGTTACTAGGGAGCTGGCGGCTGTACGCGCACGGCGTCTCTAGTTGCTAGGCGCCGGGCCGCGCAGACAAGCGGACCCCGGCGCCTAACATCTGGTTGTTTGCTCATTTTGTGGACTCAGATTTCTTGAGATTCTTCTGAGGTGAGATGGTAGGCTTGCAAACATTTGTGTCTGCTTACGCAGGCAATCTTCATTAGTGGCCTGCTGTCTAGCCCAAATGGTCCAAAACACCTGATCAGGGCCTTGTGTTCCTGGTGTTGTTGGGCTGTGTTGTGGTGGTGGTGTGCTTTGCTGTGGTGGTGTACTCGCAGGTGCTGGGGGGCTCATTCCTTGCATTAATGGCAGCATTTCTAAAATGTTTGTCTCCTCCATGTCACTGTGTTGGTGTTGTTGTGGAGGGATGCTGGCCCCAGGACTCGAAGCTGAAATATTAAACATATCTACGTTAGCTATCCATATGTTTGTGAAATGATTAAAAAACACTACACATGGAACACATGTCATTCACTGTTGCTTACAACTATTCTGCCTAGCAACATCATCACTCATAGCTTAAATGCATACATATGCCTGTTTGTGGCAAATGTTTCTGGTTACTTAATTGTGAAAGCAAACACTTTAGTTTTATTGGAGCTCACACATACTCCACCATAAAAAAACATTGGAATACATAATGTGTTACCTTATAGCTTTGTTCCAACAAACATAGTAATGTTTTTGAATGTATTTTGCAATGTAACCTCAAGCACACATGAGAGTTTCAGAACAAAAAAAAACTTGTCACAAAAAAAAAAACCATGCTTTTTTGTTGCAGCATCTTATACCCAATGTCATACTGTATGACTCAAGTGGACATACATATCTTTACTGGATGTGGACAAGGACATTTAGTTTGGATTCCATTTCAGCTTTTACTTACTGCGGTAAGTATTTTTGTTTTGGAAGTGTTTTGACTTAATGCGGTTATGACTGATTATGATTATGTTCTGACATTTTTCACTTTGATTCCAGTTTGATACTCACAATCAAGATGAGGGGAGTGTGGATGACGTCTTGGAGGTGTGTCCATAATTTGGAGTGGAGGCATCGAACATACGGACGATAATCTTCGTGGCGGGGTAGCCTGCTGTGTTTGTGCCGGGACAGGCGACCTTGCTTTCTTTTCCGCCACAGGTTTCTTGTGGTGATGTCTTCCAGAAGAGCCACTTCTGCTGCTCCATACTTCTTTTGATGGACCTTTTAATGAAAGTGCAATTTTGTTATGGCCATTCCTTTACAAGCATACCCTATACTACAATGGACACTTTACCTGCTTCCGCAGCGTCATCATCATCAGATGTGTTAGGATTTACTGGCCTACGAGTAGTACTGCTTTTTTCAGACACTGTATAAAATGAGATATATTAATAAATCATGCTATTGTGTATACATCCACCCATTATGCTTATAAACAGTTTTACATTTAGAAATGCTTGGTTTTGAATTCAAACAAACATAAGGACCAGAAAGCCAAAAATTAAACACAAAAAACAACCAAAACACATATGCACTATGGCAACATCAAGTCAGCCAAACATGTACAGGACACTGACATAGGCCACAAGTTCAAGGAAAGGTTTTGTTTTTTTTTATAAAAAAAGACAACTTCATTTTGTATTGATTTAAAAAATATTACAGATGCAATATCTAATTTGCTCTGTGATGTGGCACTCCAAAGACACATTACCAGTATATGTCCCAAAAATTTAAAAAACTAATTTTTTAGCAAAAAAATATGCAGTATGGTGTTACGGTACAAATACAAGCCAAATAAAAAAAATAAAAAAACAATAACATTCTCTAAAGATGACATTACACATGTAAGTGGTTTAAAAACAACTTTCCAGTACTCCAGCCTCTAACATGACAACGGATTTGTTAACTTAAAAAAAACATGGAACACATATATAAAACATAGTCATAATGTTTTAAAAATAAAAAAAACCAAAAGGAACACATTATTGCAAGACAAATCAGAGACACACCAAGTCCAAACTACACATGCAAAATATCTGTTTGAAAAACACATGACATACAATAAAGTAAGATGTTACATTGGCTTTTAGCTAACACATGACCCAAAACAATGAATTTGCAGACACACACTTGAAGATGGGAGTAATATGCAACATCACATGACACAGATTAACAAATAAAACATTTTAACACAAAAAAAAAACACATGCTCACCATTCTTCCTTGGCCTATCTGAATCCCGGACATGGGTTGCAGAGACAACTTCAGGAGGTATTACACTCCGCATGGGCTCCTCATACTCCAGATAACTTGCTATATAGGGCTGGCCACCACCGGTTTTCTAAGCAGACTTGGCCTCCTTGGCCATTTTGGACTTGACACGTCGCTTTATGACATAGTACCGTTTGCGGCATGTGTCCTCCGTCCGCTTGACCACCCCCTCACTATTGACAGCAGCAACTACTTTCGACCACAACACCGTCTTCCTCCGTGTTGGCACCTTGGCAGACTCAGGGCCAAATAGCTGCCTCTGATACTTCATCAGCTCACGCACCAATGCCACATTTTCTGCAGAACTAAACTTAACATTCCGCCCAGTCTTAGTAGTGGTGCGTGGCTGCGGAGCACTCTGACTGTCACTGTCACTTGAGGCTGCTGCAGCAACCTCACCCACCTCCTCCACCTCACTAACCTCACTAACACTCACCTCCTCCACCTGACCGACCTCCTCCCCCTCACTCACACCCTCCACCTCTGAGTCACACATAATTGTGTGTGTACACAGTTAACACAGGAAAAAAAAAGACAAACAACACAGTCCTCCACTACCACTACACAACTCACACACACACACACCCACACAACGGACTATAAAGAAAAATAACTTGGACTAAAAATGAGACAAAACCACAAAATACAAGACAACAAGAATGACAAGACGACTTTCAAACACAATACCACACTCAGAAATCGCTACCAACACTCCTCAACAAACCACAAATTCACCTACCTCCACAGCACAACCTCCCTCCTCCTCACCACTAACTATACCCACGAGGTGCGGACGGTTTGGGGCGTATTTTTTATATGGTTGCGCACAGACACTCCTACCATCTGAAACACAACCAATCACGAACAGGGGTGGAAATCGAAACTGAAAGTGAAAATGCGGCCGCCGGAAAAAAAAAGCGTTTAACTTAGGAAAAAAAAATGCTAATCCAACAAAAACACGTACGCAAACGACAATGACGGCTTGTAAATGTGCCAAAAAAAAACGACTGGCATCGACATCGGAAAACTCGAAAAGCATAAAGTCGACTGCTTCGTAACTTTGCGTATATGGGCCCTCATTCCGAGTTGATCGCTCGGTAATTTTCTTCGCATCGCAGTGAAATTCCGCTTAGTACGCATGCGCAATATTCGCACTGCGACTGCGCCAAGTAATTTTACAATGAAGATAGTATTTTTACTCACGGCTTTTTCTTCGCTCTGGCGAACGTAGTGTGATTGACAGGAAATGGGTGTTACTGGGCGGAAACACAGCGTTTTCGGGGCGTGTGGATAAAAACGCTACCGTTTCCGGAAAAAACGCAGGAGTGGCCGGAGAAACGGGGGAGTGTCTGGGCGAACGCTGGGTGTGTTTATGACGTCAAACCAGGAACGACAAGCACTGAACTGAACGCAGATGCCGAGTAAGTCTGAAGCTACTCTGAAACTGCTAAGTAGTTTGTAATCGCAATATTGCGAATACATCGGTCGCAATTTTAAGAAGCTAAGATACACTCCCAGTAGGCGTAGGCTTAGCGTGAGCAACTCTGCTAAATTCGCCTTGCGAGCGATCAACTCGGAATGAGGGCCATGGATTCAAAAAGTTGCATGAAAATGCACCCGATACAAAACGAGTTTAAACACTACACAAACCGAATCAAACACGAATATTAGTAAATATTGGCCTAGGTGTGAGTTTGCCCAAGCAAAGTTTGTTTTTATACAAGTTTGTAAAAAGTTGCAATAAACACATTTACCTCTCATCTGCACGCTCAAACCCCCCCTCTCCCATCAATGCAACACCTCATTTCAGAAATTCACCTGAAAACTGATATGTCTTTTGTTTCCAAATTATTCTATTTAAACTCCTCCATGTGCATGACTGTTCATTAGGTACAATCGCAATTACTTCCACTGACTCTGACCTGATCTTGTTCAACATTGTTGAAATTAAGAGAAAGGATGAAATGGGGAAAATGTACTCTAGTAGAAAGTTAAAAAGCACAATCGCATTTGTAATAAATATGATTACATCTAGTGTATTAAAAAAAGAAAAGAAAAGAAAGATTTGCTATTAAGACCTCGGTTTTACATGACGATGATAGACTGGATTACACTGTAATGCATAACTTTCATTATTTGCACTATTAAACTGCAGTCTAGATTGACTAATATATCTTTAAGCACTTAAACCCACAAAATGCAATTGGTTATGTAAGAAATGAGACGTCTGTTCATACGAGGTATAAATGGATATTCTGTATCAATTTACATCAGATCTGTCATTTAAGTTTCTGCCGGATGGAAGCTGCGTGGGTTCCACAATTTTTTAACTCATTACCATGGACATATTGCTGCTGAGTAAATGCATCCCAGCACTTGAAACAGGGCACTGTCTAGACATCCAGCTAATGTGGGACCAGGGCCGAAACTAGGGGGGGCTAAGGGGTCACGTGCTCCGGGCGCCGGATATCCGGGGGCGCAGGGACCTCTACCCGTCTGTCAGCTGCTTCTCCAACTCCCGCCCGCCGCGATCATCTCCATCAGCTGAGTAATCGGCGCGGTGCTGCCGCTGCTGCACGTCTCCCTGTGCTAGGTTACAGCCAGAGACTCCCACTGCAGCTGCTTCTCCAACACTCGGCCACCGCGGTCCCGCCGCTGCTGCAGGTGACCTCTGTATTCCGGCCCGGCAGCGCCTTCTGCAAACCCGGCTCCAGCCGAGCTGCCTGCCTGCCTGTGCCTCCGGAGGGAGGCTGAAAGAAGACAAGCCAGCGATAAGTTCATCGAACTCCCCACTCTGGGCTAAGGCAAGCGGGCATTGTGTGAGGGGGGAGTCCAGGCAGGAGGAGCAGTCTGTGGAATATATGTATAGAGCATATATGCTTATACTGTGTCTGCTGTGTGTGTGTCGGTACATATATATATATTAGGGATGTGCACCTGAAATTTTTCGGGTTTTGTGTTTTGGTTTTGGGTTCGGTTCCGTGGCCGTGTTTTGGGGTCGAACGCGTTTTGGCAAAACCTCACCGAATTTTTTTTGTCGGATTCGGGTGTGTTTTGGATTCGGGTGTTTTCTCTAACGTCCTAAGTGGATGCTGGGGACTCCGTAAGGACCATGGGGAATAGCGGCTCCGCAGGAGTCTGGGCACAAAAGTAAAGCTTTAGAACTACCTGGTGTGCACTGGCTCCTCCCCCCATGACCCTCCTCCAAGCCTCAGTTAAGATTTTGTGCCCGAACGAGAAGGGTGCACACTAGGTGGCTCTCCTGAGCTGCTTAGTGAAAAGTTTAGTTTTAGGTTTTTTATTTTCAGTGAGACCTGCTGGCAACAGGCTCACTGCATCGAGGGACTAAGGGGAGAAGAAGCGAACTCACCTGCGTGCAGAGTGGATTGGGCTTCTTAGGCTACTGGACATTAGCTCCAGAGGGACGATCACAG
Source organism: Pseudophryne corroboree (assembly GCF_028390025.1). NCBI lineage: Eukaryota > Metazoa > Chordata > Amphibia > Anura > Myobatrachidae > Pseudophryne > Pseudophryne corroboree. The sequence continues at coordinate 394,547,344 of NC_086450.1, read as the reverse complement.
GCCCAGCCATGGATGGGTCCCAGAGCCGCGCCGCCGGCCCCCTTACAGAGCCAGAAGACAGAAGAGGTCCGGAAAATCGGCGGCAGAAGACGTCCTGTCTTCAACAAGGTAGCGCACAGCACTGCAGCTGTGCGCCATTGCTCTCAGCACACTTCACACTCCGGTCACTGAGGGTGCAGGGCCTTGGGGGGGGGGGGGGGGCGCCCTGAGAAGCAATAAAAAACACCTTGGATGGCAAAAAATGCATCACATATAGCTCCTGGGCTATATGGATGCATTTAACCCCTGCCAGAATACATAGAAAAACGGGAGATAAGGCCGCCGATAAGGGGGCGGAGCCTATCTCCTCAGCACACTGGCGCCATTTTCCCTCACAGCTCCGTTGGAGGGAAGCTCCCTGGCTCTCCCCTGCAGTCACTACACTACAGAAAGGGTTAAAAAAGAGAGGGGGGCACTAATTAGGCGCAGTATAAACAATACAGCAGCTATAAGGGGAAAAACACTTATATAAGGTTATCCCTGTATATATATAGCGCTCTGGTGTGTGCTGGCAAACTCTCCCTCTGTCTCCCCAAAGGGCTAGTGGGGTCCTGTCCTCTATCAGAGCATTCCCTGTGTGTGTGCTGTGTGTCGGTACGTTTGTGTCGACATGTATGAGGAGAAAAATGATGTGGAGACGGAGCAGATTGCCTGTAATAGTGATGTCACCCCCTAGGGGGTCGACACCTGAGTGGATGAACTGTTGGAAGGAATTACGTGACAGTGTCAGCTCTGTATAAAAGACAGTGGTTGACATGAGACAGCCGGCTACTCAGCTTGTGCCTGTCCAGACGTCTCATAGGCCGTCAGGGGCTCTAAAGCGCCCGTTACCTCAGATGGCAGATATAGACGCCGACACGGATACTGACTCCAGTGTCGACGGTGAAGAGACAAATGTGACTTCCAGTAGGGCCACACGTTACATGATTGAGGCAATGAAAAATGTTTTACACATTTCTGATAATACGAGTACCACCAAAAAGGGGTATTATATTCGGTGAGGAAAAACTACCTGTAGTTTTCCTGAATCTGAGAAAATAAAATGAGGTGTGTGATGATGCGTGGGTTTCCCCCGATAACAACTGATAATTTCTAAAATGTTATTGGCATTATATCCTTTCCCGCCAGAGGTTAGGGTGCGTTGGGAAACACCCCCTAGGGTGGATAAAGCGCTCACATGCTTGTAAGGGCTCTACCCTCTCCTGAGATGGCCGCCCTTAAGGATCCTGCTGATAGAAAGCAGGAGGGTATCCTAAAATGTATTTACACACATACTGGTGTTATACTGCGACCAGCAATCGCCTCAGCCTGGATGTGCAGTGCTGGGTTGGCGTGGTCGGATTCCCTGACTGAAAATATTGATACCCTAGATAGGGACAGTATATTTTTGCCTATAGAGCATTTAAAAGATGCATTTCTATATATGCGTGATGCACAGCGGAATATTTGCCGACTGGCATCAAGTCTAAGTGCGTTGTCCATTTCTACCAGTAGAGGGTTATGGACACGACAGTGGTCAGGTGATGCGGATTTCAAACGGCATTTGGAAGCAACATGAGAAGACGCCGTATTATCAGGCGCAGTCTTTTCGTGGACAAGCGGGCAAAAGGTTCCTCATTCTGCCCCGTGACAGAGGGAGAGGAAAAAGGCTGCAGAAATCAGCCAGTTCCCAGGAACAGAAAACCTTTCCCGCCTCTGCCAAGCCCTCAGTATGACGCTGGGGCTTTACAAGCAGAATCAGGCACGGTGGGGGGCCCGTCTCAATCAATTTCAGCGCGCAGTGGGCTCACTCGCAAGTAGACCCCTGGATCCTTCAGTGATATCTCAGGGGTACAAATTGGAATTCGAGACGTCTCCCCCTCGCCGTTTCCTAAAGTCGGCTTTACCGATGTCTCCTTCTGACAGGGAGACAGTTTTGGAAGCCATTCACAAGCTGTATTCCCAGCAGGTGATAATCAAGGTACCCCTCCTGCAACAGGGAACGGGGTATTATTCCACACTGTTGTGGTACCGAAGCCGGACGGCTCGGTGAAACCGATTCTAAATCTAAAATCTTTGAACACTTACATACAGAGGTTCAAATTCAAGATTGAGTCACTCAGAGCAGTGATTGCGAACCTGGAAGAAGGGGACTACATGATGTCTCGGGACATCGAGGATGCTTACCTTCATGTCCAAATTTACCCTTCTCACCAAGGGTACCTCAGGTTTATGGTACAGAACTGTCACTATCAGTTCAGACGCTGCCGTATGGATGGTCCACGGCACCCCGGGTCTTTACCAAGGTAATGGCCGAAATGATGATATTCCTTCGAAGGAAGGGAATTTTAGTTATCCCTTACTTGGATGATTCCCTGATAAGGGTAAGATCCAGGGAACAGTTGGAGGTCGGTGTAGCACTATCTCAGGTAGTGTTGCGGCAGCACGATTGGATTCTCAATATTCCAAAATCGCAGCTGGTTCCGACGACTCGTCTTCTGTTCCTAGGGATGATCCTGGACACAGTCCAGAAAAAGGTGTTTCTCCTGGAGGAGAAAGCCAGGGAGTTATCCGAGCTAGTCAGGAACCTCCTAAAACCGAGCCAAGTCTCAGTGCATCAATGCACAAGGGTTCTGGGTAAAATGGTGGCTTCCTACGAAGCAATCCCATTCGGCAGATTCCACGCAAGAACTTTCCAGTGGGACCTGCTGGACAAATGGTCCGGGTCGCATCTTCAGATGCATCAGCGGATAACCCTGTCACCAAGAACAAGGGTGTCCCTCCTGTGTTGGTTGCAGAGTGCTCATCTTCTAGAGGGCCGCAGATTCGGCATTCAAAACTGGGTCCTGGTGACCACGGATGCCAGCCTGCGAGGCTGGGGAGCAGTCACACAGGGAAGGAATTTCCAGGGCTTATGGTCAAGCCTGGAGACATCACTTCACATAAATATCCTGAAGCTAAGGGCCATTTACAATGCTCTAAGCTTAGCAAGACCTCTGCTTCAAGGTCAGCCGGTGTTGATCCAGTCGGACAACATCACGGCAGTCACCCACGTAAACAGACAGGGTGGCACAAGAAGCAGGAGGGCAATGGCAGAAGCTGCAAGGATTCTTCGCTGGGCGGAAAATCATGTAATAGCACTGTCAGCAATTCCGGGAGTGGACAACTGGGAAGCAGACGACCTCCACCCGGGAGAGTGGGGACTTCACCCAGAAGTCTTCCACATGATTATAAACCGTTGGGAAAAACTCGACAGGTATTGCGCCAGGTCAAGGGGGTTCACTACGGCTGGCCGGCGGTCGGGCTCCCGGCGACCAGCATCCCGGCGCCAGGAGCCCGACCGCCGGCTTACCGACAGCTTGGCGAGCGCAAATGAGCCCCTTGCGGGCTCGCTGCGCTCGCCACGCTACGCGCGCCACACTATTTTATTCTCCCTCTATGGGGGTCGTGGACCCCCACGAGGGAAAATAATTGTCGGTATTCCGGCTGTCGGGCTCCCGGCGCCGGTATACTGAGCGCCGGGAGCCCGACCGCCGGCAAACAGAAGACCACCCGGTCAAGGGACCCTCAGGCAATAGCTGTAGACGCTCTGGTAACACCGTGGGTGTACCAGTCAGTGTATGTGTTCCCTCATCTGCCTCTCATACCCAAGGTACTGAGATTGATAAGATGGAGAGGAGTAAGCACTATATTCGTGGCTCCGGATTGGCCAATAAGGACTTGGCAACCGGAACTTCAAGAGATGCTCACGGAGGATCCGTGGCCTCTACCTCTAAGAAGGGACCTGCTCCAGCAAGGACCCTGTCTGCTCCAAGACTTACCGCGGCTGCGTTTGACGGCATGGCGGTTGAACGCCGGATCCTGAAGGAAAAAAGGCATTCCGGATGAAGTCATCCCTATCCTGATCAAAGCCTGGAAGGATGTAACCGCAAAACATTATCACCACATTTGGCGAAAATATGTTGCGTGGTGCGAGGCCAGTAAGGCCCGACGGAGGAAATTCAACTGGGTCGATTCCTACATTTCCTGCAAACAGGAGTGTCTATGGGCCTGAAATTGGGGTCCATTAAGGTTCAAATTTCGGCCCTGTCAATTTTCTTCCAAAAAGAACTAGCTTCAGTCCCTGAAGTTCAGACGTTGTAAAAGGGGTACTGCATATACAGCCTCCTTTTGTGCCTCCAGTGGCACCTTGAGATCTCAATGTAGTTTTTGGGTTCCAAAAGTCACATTGGTTTGAACCACTTAAATCTGTGGAGTTAAAATATCTCACATGGAAAGTGGTCATGCTGTTGGCCCTGGCCTGGGCCAGGCGCGTGTCAGAATTGGCGGCTTTATCCTGTAAAAGCCCTTATCTGATTTTCCATTCGGACAGGGCGGAATTGAGGACTCAGTTTCTCCCTAAGGTGTTTTCAGCGTTTCACCTGAACCAACCTATTGTGGTGCCTGCGGCTACTAGGGACTTGGAGGACTCCAAGTTGCTAGACGTTATCAGGGCCCTGAAAATATATGTTTCCAGGACGGCTGGAGTCAGAAAATCTGACTCGCTGTTTATCCTGTATGCACCCAACAAGCTGGGTGCTCCTGCTTCTAAGCAGACTATTGCTCGTTGGATTTGTAGTACAATTCAGCTTGCACATTCTGTGGCAGGCCTGCCACAGCCAAAAATCTGTAAATGCCCACTCCACAAGGAAGATGGGCTCATCTTGGGCGTCTGCCCGAGGGGTCTCGGCTTTACAACTTTGCCGAGCAGCTACTTGGTCAGGAGCAAATACGTTTGTAAAATTCTACAAAATTGATACCCTGGCTGAGGAGGACCTGGAGTTCTCTCATTTGGTGCTGCAGAGTCATCCGCACTCTCCCGCCCGTTTGGGAGCTTTGGTATAATCCCCATGGTCCTTACGGAGTCCCCAGCATCCACTTAGGACGTTAGAGAAAATAAGAATTTACTTACCGATAATTCTATTTCTCGTAGTCCGTAGTGGATGCTGGGCGCCCATCCCAAGTGCGGATTGTCTGCAATACTGGTACATAGTTATTGTTAGCAAAAAAAAAAAAAAAAAATCGGGTTATTGCTGTAGTGAGCCATCTTTTCTAGAGGCTCCTCTGTTATCATGCTGTTAACTGGGTTTAGATCACGAGTTGTACGGTGTGATTGGTGTGGCTGGTATGAGTCTTACCCGGGATTCAAAATCCTTCCTTATTGTGTACGCTCGTCCGGGCACAGTATCCTAACTGAGGCTTGGAGGAGGGTCATGGGGGGAGGAGCCAGTGCACACCAGGTAGTTCTAAAGCTTTACTTTTGTGCCCAGACTCCTGCGGAGCCGCTATTCCCCATGGTCCTTACGGAGTCCCCAGCATCCACTACGGACTACGAGAAATAGAATTATCGGTAAGTAAATTCTTATTTTTTTTCAAAAAACCCTAAAAAACAGCTTAAATCATAGAATTTGGGGGTCATTTTGATCCCATAGTATTATTAACCTCAATAACCATAATTTCCACTCATTTTCAGTCTATTCTGAACACCTCACAACTCACAATATTATTTTTAGTCCTAAAATTTGCACCGAGGTCGCTGGATGGCTAAGCTAAGCGACCCAAGTGGCCGACACAAACAACTGGCCCATCTAGGAGTGGCACTGCAGTGTCAGGCAGGATGGCCCTTCCAAAAAATACTCCCCAAACAGCACATGACGCAAAGAAGAAAAAAAAGAGGCGCAATGAGGTAGCTGTGTGAGTAAGCTAAGCGACCCTCGTAGCCGACACAAACACCTGGCCCATCTAGGAGTGGCACTGCAGTGTCACGCAGGATGGCCCTTCCAAAAAATACTCCCCAAACAGCACATGACGCAAAGAAGAAAAAAAAGAGGCGCAATGAGGTAGCTGTGTGAGTAAGCTAAGCGACCCTAGTGGCCGACACAAACACCTGGCCCATCTAGGAGTGGCACTGCAGTGTCACGCAGGATGGCCCTTCCAAAAAATACTCCCCAAACAGCACATGACGCAAAGAAGAAAAAAAAGATGTGCAATGAGGTAGCTGTGTGAGTAAGCTAAGCGACCCTAGTGGCCGACACAAACACCTGGCCCATCTAGGAGTGGCACTGCAGTGTCACGCAGGATGGCCCTTCCAAAAAATACTCCCCAAACAGCACATGACGCAAAGAAGAAAAAAAAGAGGCGCAATGAGGTAGCTGTGTGAGTAAGCTAAGCGACCCTAGTGGCCGACACAAACACCTGGCCCATCTAGGAGTGGCACTGCAGTGTCACGCAGGATGGCCCTTCCAAAAAATACTCCCCAAACAGCACATGACGCAAAGAAGAAAAAAAAGAGGCGCAATGAGGTAGCTGTGTAAGTAAGCTAAGTGACCTTAGTGGCCGACACAAACACCTGGCCCATCTAGGAGTGGCACTGCAGTGTCACGCAGGATGGCCCTTCCAAAAAATACTCCCCAAACAGCACATGACGCAAAGAAGAAAAAAAAGAGGCGCAATGAGGTAGCTGTGTGAGTAAGCTAAGCGACCCTAGTGGCCGACACAAACACCTGGCCCATCTAGGAGTGGCACTGCAGTGTCAGGCAGGATGGCCCTTCCAAAAAATACTCCCCAAACAGCACATGACGCAAAGAAGAAAAAAAGAAAAAAGAGGTGCAAGATGGAATTGTCCTTGGGCCCTCCCACCCACCCTAATGTTGTATAAACAGGACATGCACACTTTAACCAACCCATCATTTCAGCGACAGGGTATGCCACACGACTGTGACTGAAATGACTGGTTGGTTTGGGCCTCCACCAAAAAAGAAGCAATCAATCTCTCCTTGCACAAACTGGCTCTACAAAGGCAAGATGTCCACCTCATCATCATCGTCCGATTCATCACCCCTTTCACTGTGTACATCCCCCTCCTCACAGATTATTAATTCGTCCCCACTGGAATCCATCATCTCAGATCCCCGTGTACTTTCTGGAGGCAATTGCTGCTGGTGAATGTCTCCATGGAGTAATTGATTATAATTCATTTTAATGAACATCATCTTCTCCACATTTTCTGGAAGTAACCTCGTACGCCGATTGCTGACAAGGTGAGCGGCGGCACTAAACACTCTTTCGGAGTACACACTGGAGGGAGGGCAACTTAGGTAGAATAAAGCCAGTTTGTGCAAGGGCCTCCAAATTGCCTCTTTTCCCTGCCAGTATACGTACGGACTGTCTGACGTGCCTACTTGGATGCGGTCACTCATATAATCCTCCACCATTCTTTCAATGGTGAGAGAATCATATGCAGTGACAGTAGACGACATGTCAGTAATCGTTGGCAGGTCCTTCAGTCCGGACCAGATGTCAGCATCAGCAGTCGCTCCAGACTGCCCTTCAACACCGCCAGTGGGTGGGCTCGGAATTCGTAGCCTTTTCCTCGCACTCCCAGTTGCGGGAGAATGTGAAGGAGGAGATGTTGACAGGTCGCGTTCCGCTTGACTTGACAATTTTCTCACCAGCAGTTCTTTGAACCCCTGCAGACTTGTGTCTGCCGGAAAGAGAGATCCAACGTAGGTTTTAAATCTAGGATCGAGCACGGTGGCCAAAATGTAGTGCTCTGATTTCAACAGATTGACCACACGTGAATCCTGGTTAAGCGAATGAAGGGCTCCATCCACAAGTCCCACATGCCTAGCGGAATCGCTCTGTTTTAGCTCCTCCTTCAATGCCTCCAGCTTCTTCTGCAAAAGCCTGATGAGGGGAAGGACCTGACTCAGGCTGGCAGTGTCTGAACTGACTTCACGTGTGGCAAGTTCAAAGGGCAGCAGAACCTTGCACAACGTTGAAATCATTCTCCACTGCGCTTGAGACAGGTGCATTCCACCTCCTTTGCCTATATCGTGGGCAGATGTATAGGCTTGAATGGCCTTTTGCTGCTCCTCCATCCTCTGAAGCATATAGAGGGTTGAATTCCACCTCGTTACCACCTCTTGCTTCAGATGATGGCAGGGCAGGTTCAGGTTTTTTTGGTGGTGCTCCAGTCTTCTGTACGCGGTGCCTGCACGCCGAAAGTGGCCCGCAATTCTTCTGGCCACCGACAGCATCTCTTGCACGCCCCTTTCGTTTTTTAAATAATTCTGCACCACCAAATTCAAGGTATGTGCAAAACATGGGACGTGCTGGAATTTGCCCAGATGTAATGCACGCACAATATTGCTGGCGTTGTCCGATGCCACAAATCCCCAGGAGAGTCCAATTGGGGTAAGCCATTCTGCGATGATCTTCCTCAGTTGCCGTAAGAGGTTTTCAGCTGTGTGCGTATTCTGGAAAGTGATGATACAAAGGCAAGCGTAGCCTGCCTAGGAACGAGTTGGCGTTTGCGAGATGCTGCTACTGGTGCCGCCGCTGCTGTTCTTGCAGCGGGAGGCAATACATCTACCCAGTGGGCTGTCACAGTCATGTAGTCCTGAGTCTGCCCTGCTCCACTTGTCCACATGTCCGTGGTTAAGTGGACATTGGGTACAACTGCATTTTTTAGGACACTGTGGAGTCTTTTTCTGATGTCCGTGTACATTCTCAGTATCGCCTGCCTAGAGAAGTGGAACCTAGATGGTATTTGGTAACGGGGGCACACTACCTCAAGAAATTGTCTAGTTCCCTGTGATCTAACGGCGGATACCGGACGCACGTCTAACACCAACATAGTTGTCAAGGCCTCAGTTATCCGCTTTGCAACAGGATGACTGCTGTGATATTTCATCTTCCTCGCAAAGGACTGTTGGACAGTCAATTGCTTACTGGAAGTAGTACAAGTGGTCTTCCGACTTCCCCTCTGGGATGACGATCGACTCCCAGCAGCAACAACAGCAGCGCCAGCAGCAGTAGGCCTTACACTCAAGGATGCATCGGAGGAATCCCAGGCAGGAGAGGACTCGTCAGACTTGCCAGTGACATGGCCTGCAGGACTATTGGCTTTCCTGGGTAAGGAGGAAATTGACACTGAGGGAGTTGGTGGTGTGGTTTGCGCGAGCTTGGTTACAAGAGGAAGGGATTTACTGGTCAGTGGACTGCTTCCGCTGTCGCCCAAAGTTTTTGAACTTGTCACTGACTTATTATGAATGCGCTGAAGGTGACGTATAAGGGAGGATGTTCCGAGGTGGTTAACGTCCTTACCCCTACTTATTACAGCTTGACAAAGGCAACACACGGCTTGACACCTGTTGTCCGCATTTCTGTTGAAATACTTCCACACTGAAGAGCTGATTTTTTTGGTATTTTCACCAGGCATGTCAATGGCCATATTCCTCCCACGGACAACAGGTGTCTCCCCGGGTGCCTGACTTAAACAAACCACCTCACCATCAGAATCCTCCTTGTCAATTTCCTCCCCAGCGCCAGCAACACCCATATCCTCATCCTGGTGTACTTCAACACTGACATCTTCAATTTCACTATCAGGAACTGGACTGCGGGTGCTCCTTTCAACACTTGCAGGGGGCGTGCAAATGGTGGAAGGCGCAAGCTCTTCCCGTCCAGTGTTGGGAAGGTCAGGCATCGCAACCGACACAATTGGACTCTCCTTTGGGATTTGGGATTTCGAAGAACGCACAGTTCTTTGCTGTGCTTTTGCCGCAAGTCTTTTCTTTTTTCTAGCGAGAGGATGAGTGCTTCCATCCTCATGTGAAGCTGAACCACTAGCCATGAACATAGGCCAGGGCCTCAGCCGTTCCTTGCCACTCCGTGTCGTAAATGGCATATTGGCAAGTTTACGCTTCTCCTCAGACGCTTTTAATTTTGATTTTTGGGTCATTTTTTTACTAATCTTTTGTGTTTTGGATTTTACATGCTCTGTACTATGACATTGGGCATCGGCCTTGGCAGACGACGTTGATGGCATTTCATCGTCTCGGCCATGACTAGTGGCAGCAGCTTCAGCATGAGGTGGAAGTGGATCTTGATCTTTCCCTATTTTTTTAACCTCCACATTTTTGTTCTCCATATTTTGCGCACAACTAAAAGCCACCACAGGTGTACAATGTAGATGGATGGATAGTATAGTATTACTTATACTTATGGACGACGAGTGACGACACAGAGGTAGGTACAGCCGTGGCCTACCGTACTGCTGCTTAGTGCTTATATATAAATATAATATACTGTATAACGGACCTGGTGGACAGTGTCAGCAGACTGCTAAACTAGTATGAAGAAAGAAAAAAAAACCACCACAGGTATACAATGTAGATGGATGGATAGTATAGTATTACTTATACTTATGGACGACGAGTGACGACACAGAGGTAGGTACAGCCGTGGCCTACCATACTGCTGCTTAGTGCTTATATATAAATATAATATACTGTGTGTATAACGGACCTGGTGGACAGTGTCAGCAGACTGCTAAACTAGTATGAAGAAAGAAAAAAAAAACACCACAGGTATACAATGTAGATGGATGGATAGTATAGTATTACTTATACTTATGGACGACGAGTGACGACACAGAGGTAGGTACAGCCGTGGCCTACCGTACTGCTGCTTAGTGCTTATATATAAATATAATATACTGTATAACGGACCTGGTGGACAGTGTCAGCAGCAGACTGCTAAACTAGTATGAAGAAAGGGAAAAAAAACACCACAGTTATACAATGTAGATGGATGGATAGTATTACTTATACTTATGGACGACGAGTGACGAGTCGACACAGAGGTAGGTACAGCCGTGGCCTACCGTACTGCTGCTTAGTGCTTAATTATATATATAATATACTGTATAACGGACCTGGTGGACAGTGTCAGCAGACTGCTAAACTAGTATGAAGAAAGAAAAAAAAACCACCACAGGTATACAATGTAGATGGATGGATAGTATAGTATTACTTATACTTATGGACGACGAGTGACGACACAGAGGTAGGTACAGCCGTGTCCTACCGTACTGCTGCTTAGTGCTTATATATAAATATAATATACTGTATAACGGACCTGGTGGACAGTGTCAGCAGACTGCTAAACTAGTATGAAGAAAGAAAAAAAAACCACCACAGGTATACAATGTAGATGGATGGATAGTATAGTATTACTTATACTTATGGACGACGAGTGACGACACAGAGGTAGGTACAGCCGTGGCCTACCGTACTGCTGCTTAGTGCTTATATATAAATATAATATACTGTATAACGGACCTGGTGGACAGTGTCAGCAGACTGCTAAACTAGTATGAAGAAAGAAAAAAAAAACACCACAGGTATACAATGTAGATGGATGGATAGAATAGTATTACTTATACTTATGGACGACCAGTGCACTGACGACACAGAGGTAGGTACAGCCGTGGCCTACCGTACTGCTGCTTAGTGCTTATATATAAATATAATATACTGTGTGTATAACGGACCTGGTGGACAGTGTCAGCAGACTGCTAAACTAGTATGAAGAAAGAAAAAAAAAACACCACAGGTATACAATGTAGATGGATGGATAGTATTACTTATACTTATGGACGACGAGTGACGAGTCGACACAGAGAAAAAACAGAAATAGGCAACCACTGCGCTCACGGCGGCTGCAGTTGCGTAGCACCCTAGGTGTCACCCAACACCTTATGACATGGATATAAACGGAAAAAATAGGGAACTACCTCAACTGCGCTCAGCTACACCAAGTCCAATTGGATGTTATTGAATGTTCAAGAATATACCAGTCCGTGAAAAGAAGAGAATGTCGTCTTCCAATCTTTTTCCTCTAGTTCATTGGGTAGAGGAATCCTCTCTGGATTGGTCCGAAGTTCCTCAAAGAAAAAATAGAAGCACAATATCGTGTAGTATGTCCAGGGTTTAGGAGAGATGGATGCTTCTAGATTTTGCTGTTAGTCACGATAATGCGTACCGTACTCACGTATAGAAAGGAAGAGTCTCCACTCATAAAGGTTTCTTTCATGGGTCCAAACTTCTCCTGACCGGACGGAAGCGAGCTCTTCTTCTATCAGTTCCTCCCAAGATGGTACCCCAGCGTGAGAGAGAATAGGGAGAAAACAATGGCCCAATTAATAACTCCCAATGGAGTCGATTTCATCAACCCCACTAATAGCCGGGAGAATAAGCCAGCGTACCGTACTCACACTTAAAGTGTATTCAATAAACTCATAAAGGTATCTTTAACCGTAGATCGTGTTCAATAATAGATAAATGATGGAAAAATTGGGCAGGCGTACCCCACTTACAGTTTTCCAAAATGATGTCAAGCCCGTAGCAGTTTCTTTCCCCACTCCCTTCCTAGGAAGTGGGACTCCACTTATCGAGGACTTCCAATCTCGGTATAATGAAACATATATCACGAGTGGAAGTGGGTGAAGGAAATTTATTACAATCAAAAATAGCAATAGGGCACAATCCTAATGGACAGTCCAGAAGATATTTACACAGTTACAAAGATGGGATAGATCCGGATTATCTCACCTCAATAAATGGCAGTCTGTAAAGTCCGTAGGTAATATGTAGCCCTCACACCAACGCGTTTCGACCAGAGGTCTTTTTCAAGGTCTTTGACAAAGACCTCTGGTCGAAACGCGTTGGTGTGAGGGCTACATATTACCTACGGACTTTACAGACTGCCATTTATTGAGGTGAGATAATCCGGATCTATCCCATCTTTGTAACTGTGTAAATATCTTCTGGACTGTCCATTAGGATTGTGCCCTATTGCTATTTTTGATTGTAATAAATTTCCTTCACCCACTTCCACTCGTGATATATGTTTCATTATACCGAGATTGGAAGTCCTCGATAAGTGGAGTCCCACTTCCTAGGAAGGGAGTGGGGAAAGAAACTGCTACGGGCTTGACATCATTTTGGAAAACTGTAAGTGGGGTACGCCTGCCCAATTTTTCCATCATTTATCTATTATTGAACACGATCTACGGTTAAAGATACCTTTATGAGTTTATTGAATACACTTTAAGTGTGAGTACGGTACGCTGGCTTATTCTCCCGGCTATTAGTGGGGTTGATGAAATCGACTCCATTGGGAGTTATTAATTGGGCCATTGTTTTCTCCCTATTCTCTCTCACGCTGGGGTACCATCTTGGGAGGAACTGATAGAAGAAGAGCTCGCTTCCGTCCGGTCAGGAGAAGTTTGGACCCATGAAAGAAACCTTTATGAGTGGAGACTCTTCCTTTCTATACGTGAGTACGGTACGCATTATCGTGACTAACAGCAAAATCTAGAAGCATCCATCTCTCCTAAACCCTGGACATACTACACGATATTGTGCTTCTATTTTTTCTTTGAGGAACTTCGGACCAATCCAGAGGGGATTCCTCTACCCAATGAACTAGAGGAAAAAGATTGGAAGACGACATTCTCTTCTTTTCTTTTTACGGACTGGTATATTCTTGAACATTCAATAACATCCAATTGGACTTGGTGTAGCTGAGCGGAGTCGACACAGAGGTAGGTACAGCCGTGGCCTACCGTACTGCTGCTTAGTGCTTAATTATATATATAATATACTGTATAACGGACCTGGTGGACACTGCAGTGTCAGCAGACTGCTAAACAAACTAGCATGAAGAAAGAAAAAAAAAAACACCACAGTGTTTTTCAGGCAGACAAACGTATACTGGACTGGTGGTCACTGTCAGCAAAACTGTGCACTGTACTCCTGCTATAACTGCTCCCCAGTCCCCACAATTAGGCAGTATGAGCAGTGCACTCAGCACAGATATATCATGCAGCAGTGCAGCACACTGAGTGAGCACAGATATGGTGGAGCGTTTTTTTTCAGGCAGAGAAACAACGGATTAAACTCAAAACCCTGCACTGTACTCCCTAACAGCTGCTCCCCGTCCCCAATCCTCCCCACAATTATAACTAACTAAGTTCTAATATAATACAACGGACTCGGAGAGGAAGCCAGCCGCGTCCTCTCCCTATCAATCTCAATGCACGTGTGAAAATGGCGGCGACGCGCGGCTCCTTATATAGAATCCAAGTCTTGCGAGAATCCGACAGCAGGATGATGACGTTCGGGCGCGCTCGGGTTAACCGAGCAAGGCGGGAGGATCCGAGTCGCTCGGACCCGTGTAAAAAAAAGGTGAAGTTCGGGCGGGTTCGGATTCCGAGGAACCGAACCCGCTCATCACTAATATATATATATATATATATATATATACTGTGTGTTTAAAAATAAATAAATATATATATTTTTTCGGGTTTTGTGTTTTGGTTTTGGATTCGGTTCCGCGGCCGTGTTTTGGATTCGGACACGTTTTGGCAAAACCTCACCAAAAATTTTTTTGTCGGATTCGGGTGTGTTTTGGATTCGGGTGTTTTTTTCAAAAAAACCCTAAAAAACAGCTTAAATCATAGAATTTGGGGGTCATTTTGATCCCATAGTATTATTAACTACAATAACCATAATTTCCACTCATTTTCAGTCTATTCTGAACACCTCACACCTCACAATATTATTTTTAGTCCTAAAATTTGCACCCAGGTCGCTGGTAGGCTAAGCTAAGCGACCCAAGTGGCCGACACAAACACCTGGCCCATCTAGGAGTGGCACTGCAGTGTCAGGCAGGATGGCACTTCAAAAAAATAGTCCCCAAACAGCACATGATGCAAAGAAAAAAAGAGGCGCACCAAGGTCGCTGTGTGACTAAGCTAAGCGACACAAGTGGCCGACACGAACACCTGGCCCATCTAGGAGTGGCACTGCAGTGTCAGACAGGATGGCACTTCAAAAAAATTGTCCCCAAACAGCACATGATGCAAAGAAAAAAAGAGGCGCACCAAGGTCGCTGTGTGACTAAGATAAGCGACACAAGTGGCCGACACAAACACCTGGCCCATCTAGGAGTGGCACTGCAGTGTCAGACAGGATGGCACTTCAAAAAAATAGTCCCCAAACAGCACATGATGCAAAGAAAAAAAGAGGCGCACCAAGGTCGCTGTGTGACTAAGCTAAGCGACACAAGTGGCCGACACGAACACCTGGCCCATCTAGGAGTGGCACTGCAGTGTCAGACAGGATGGCACTTCAAAAAAATTGTCCCCAAACAGCACATGATGCAAAGAAAAAAAGAGGCGCACCAAGGTCGCTGTGTGACTAAGATAAGCGACACAAGTGGCCGACACAAACACCTGGCCCATCTAGGAGTGGCACTGCAGTGTCAGGCAGGATGGCACTTCAAAAAAATAGTCCCCAAACAGCACATGATGCAAAGAAAAAAAGAGGCGCACCAAGGTCGCTGTGTGACTAAGATAAGCGACACAAGTGGCCGACACAAACACCTGGCCCATCTAGGAGTGGCACTGCAGTGTCAGGCAGGATGGCACTTCAAAAAAATTGTCCCCAAACAGCACATGATGCAAAGAAAAAAAGAGGCGCACCAAGGTCGCTGTGTGACTAAGCTAGTATACTTGACGACACAGAGGTAGGTAGAGCAGTGGCCTACTGTACCGTAATGCTATATATTATATACTGGTGGTCAGCAAACTGTGCAAAACTGAAATGCACCACAGGTATGGATGGATAGTATACTTGACGACACAGAGGTAGGTACAGCAGTGGCCTTCCGTACCGTACTGCTATATATACTGGTGGTCACTGTGTCAGCAAACTGCAAAACTAAAATGCACCACAGGTATAGAATGTGGATGGATAGTATACTTAATGACGACACAGAGGTAGGTACAGCAGTGGCCTTCCGTATCGTACTGCTATATATAGTATACTGGTGGTCACTGTGTCAGCAAACTGCAAAACTAAAATGCACCACAGGTATAGAATGTAGATGGATAGTATACTTAATGACGACACAGAGGTAGGTACAGCAGTGGCCTTCCGTACCGTACTGCTATATATACTGGTGGTCACTGTGTCAGCAAACTGCAAAACTAAAATGCACCACAGGTATAGAATGTAGATGGATAGTATACTTAATGACGACACAGAGGTAGGTACAGCAGTGGCCTTCCGTACCGTACTGCTATATATAGTATACTGGTGGTCACTGTGTCAGCAAACTGCAAAACTAAAATGCACCACAGGTATAGAATGTAGATGGATAGTATACTTAATGACGACACAGAGGTAGGTACAGCAGTGGCCGTCCGTACCGTACTGCTATATATACTGGTGGTCACTGTGTCAGCAAACTGCAAAACTAAAATGCACCACAGGTATAGAATGTAGATGCATAGTATACTTAATGACGACACAGAGGTAGGTACAGCAGTGGCCTTCCATACCGTACTGCTATATATACTGGTGGTCACTGTGTCAGCAAACTGCAAAACTAAAATGCACCACAGGTATAGAGTGTAGATGGATAGTATACTTAATGACGACACAGAGGTAGGTACAGCAGTGGCCTTCCGTACCGTACTACTATGCTATATATACTGGTGGTCACTGTGTCAGCAAACTGCAAAACTAAAATGCACCACAGGTATAGAATGTAGATGGATAGTATACTTAATGACGACACAGAGGTAGGTACAGCAGTGGCCTTCCGTACCGTACTGCTATATATACTGGTGGTCACTGTGTCAGCAAACTGCAAAACTAAAATGCACCACAGGTATAGAATGTAGATGGATACTAGTATACTTAATGACGACACAGAGGTAGGTACAGCAGTGGCCTACTGTACCGTAATGCTATATATTATATACTGGTGGTCACTGGTCAGCAAAACTCTGCACTGTACTCCTCCTATATAATATTATACTGGTGGTCCCCAGTCCCCACAATAAAGCAGCACACTGAGCACAGATATGGAGTGTTTTTCAGGCAGACAACGTATACTGGTGGTCAGTGACGTGCTTTGAGGTAAATGCCTGGGGAGGCACTGGCTAAACTGAGCAGCAGCACATGTATATAAACAGCGATGGGGAAGTTATTTTCCGTTACAACCAGAGGTTTCCTAGAAGCTATGACAGGAGGTGTTATACTAGGGGCCTTATTCAGCATTGTTGCAGTTTTGCTAAAATAGCAAAACTGCAACTGCTATCACTTCAGTGCTGGGGGCCGCCCGGCACAGGTCAAGGCCACCCAACATGCTAATGGCGGGCACCGATGTGATCGCAATTCAATTTTGAAGAATGCAACTCTGAATAAGTGAAGCCACCCTGCCTCCACTTGGCTGCAAATGCTCTACGAGCTGAACTTGCAGCAGCTCCCAAATCCTCTGCCCGACCCCCGGAATCAGTGCCTGGCTTGTGCAGGAGCTATAAAAAAAAATCCTGTGCAATAAATATAAAACCATGACAGAATGACAGCACTATTTGTGGAATTAATGGGGCATTAATTGTAATGTTTAATTTTTATGACTCTTATAGGGTCTCGGCAATTAAAAAAAAAAGGCCATCATCCTAAAGTATTATTAATCTACATCTACTATCGTTTCATTTATTGCACCCTCTGTACAGTTTGTTCACATGTCCCTGCACTTACTGTACTTGCAGCAGTAGATGGATATATCACTATCACCCACTTCAATGTAAAGAGACACAGAACCATTGTACCCCAGGGAAATGGATACCTAGCAACAGTGCCGTAACTAGACATTTTAGCGCTGTGAACAAGAAACGGCATCGGAGCCCCCCACCCCTCTATGTAAAACAGGGGCAGTGCACGCCGTAGGCGCGTGCAAAAAATATAGGGGCGTGGCCACAAAATAATACCAATTCATATAACGGTGCACAGTAGTCTCCATTATTCAAATTACGCCGGACAGTATCACCACTACACCAGGTAGAGCCCCTTTTACACATTACAGCGGACAGATTCCCCTTTTTACACATTACGTCAGACAGCGTCCCCTTTTTACACTTTACAGCAGACAGTCCCCCTTTTTTACACATTACGGCAGACAGCGTCCCCTTTTTACATATTACGGCAGACAGCGTCCCCTTTTTTACACATGACGGCAGACAGCGTCCGCTTTTTACACATAACGGCAGACAGCGTCCCATTTTTACACATTACGGCAGACAGCGCCCCCTTTTTACACATTACGGCAGACAGCGTCCCATTTTTACACATTACAGCAGACAGCGTCCCCTTTTTACACATAACGGCAGACAGCGTCCCATTTTTACACATAACGGCAGACAGCGTCCCCCTTTTTACACATTACGGCAGACAGCGTCCCCTTTTTACACATTACAGCAACAGAGTCACTCTTTTACACATTACGGCGGACAGATTCCCCTTTTTACACATTACGGCAGACAGCGTCCCCTTTTTTACACATAACGGCAGACAGCGTCCGCTTTTTACACATGACGGCAGACAGCGTCCCATTTTTACACATTACGGCAGACAGCGTCCCCTATTTACACATTACGGCAGACAGCGTCCCCTTTTTTACACATAACGGCAGACAGCGTCCGCTTTTTTACACATTACAGCAGACAGCGTCCCCATTTTACACATTACCGCAGACAGCGTCCCCATTTTACACATTAAGGCAGCCGGTCCCCCTTTTTATTTTTTACACATTGTGGCAGACAGACAGGATAGATAGATAGATAGATAGATAGATAGATAGATAGATAGATAGATAGATAGATAGATAGATAGATACCCTCAATGTGCAGGGTAAAGAAGTAACCTATAGGGCAATATGTGTTTTTTGCTCCTAGCAACCCTGCAATCACCTGTTCTGTGGTCCTCTGGTGCATGTGAGCAGACAAGTGCAGCCGTCCTCTCTCCACTTCCGAGTTCCGTGCACAACACAGCGTTAGCCAACGACAGCCTAATCAATCATTCAAAAGAGCTGATCGCTGGTAGTAAAATAGAGATAAGGGAAAGGACGAGACCTAAGCCAAGCCAGTTCAGTGCAGGATTGTGGAGGGAGAGAACAGCTCTTTTGAATGATTATGCTGTCCGTTGGCTGCTGCTGTGTTTTGCATCGAACTAGGAAGTGGTGGGAGGAGGGCTGCGTTATCTCAGAGGTAATGAAGGACGGACTCTGCTAGGGGGAACGTTCGTTTAATTCGGCCCCCTTAGTAAGAGTATACTATGCCATAAATGCATCTGGCCAGGGGGGGGGGGGGGCATCTGACCCTCTGCCCGTTTGTTCCAGCCCACCCCCTGCTGCTATCCGATGATTGACAGGGGTGTGCCTTGATTTGAGCTAAAGGCACAGCCCCTGTCAATGAGGCAATTGTGCTGGTGCCGCTTTCCACTAGTTTTTCAATGGGCTTTTCCATCCCGCGATTTGGCCCCGCCCCCCTCTTCAGATACTTTATTATTGTCACTGGGAGGCAGCGCTCTCGCTGCCTCCCATAGAGATCTAGCTGCATTGTCAGGTTGAAAATTATTAAAATAATACAAAGTAGTGTTATTAGTATCTTCTTTGTATTATTGTAATCATTATGACAGGGGAGGCACTGCCTCCCCTGACTGCACGTCCCTGCTGGTGGTCACTGTCAGCAAAACTCTGCACTGTACTCCTGCTATATAATACAGCTGCTCCCCAGTCCCCACAATTAAGCAGTGTGAGCACAGATATATGCAGCACACTGAGCACAGATATGGAGTGTTTTTCAGGCAGACAACGTATTACTGGTGGTCACTGTCAGCAAAACTCTGCACTGTACTCCTCCTATATACAGCTGCTCCCCAGTCCCCACAATTAAGTAATAAGCAAGCACAAAATATTTGCAATGCATCAACATAAACGGAGAGGTCGCCAGCCACGTCCTCTCCCTAACATTTCCAATGCACGAGTGAAAATGGCGGCGACGCGCGGCTGCTTATATAGAATCCGAATCTCGCAAGAATCCGACAGCGGGATGATGACGTTCGGGCGCGCTCGGGTTACCCGAGCCATACGGGAGAATCCGAGTATGGCTCGGACCCGTGTAAAAAGAATGAAGTTCGGGGGGGTTCGGTTTCCGAGAAACCGAACCCGCTCATCACTAATATATATATATATATATATATATATACAAACGGCAGAATTGGCACTCCGGACTTTCAGCAAAATGAGACACACATACAGCAAAGTATGTAAAGTCAACGTTTCGGGGACCTTCCTCCCCTTTATCAAGACATAAATATAAGACAGTAATACAACATTTAAATAGACTCATCCCCACGTGGAGAAGCAGCCTCCGCTCCGTCCAGCCGGAGTCCGGTGACGTCATCGGCGCGACCCTGTGCCGGCGCTCCGTTCTCACTGGATAGGTGCGGTCAGCTGATGCATAGTGACTGTAACCTAGAAACACATATACACAAACCAAAGTGCAATTTGAAACTTCCATTATTGCCCTTGCTGACAGTATCGAACAGGCTGCAGTGGCAGCATAAGTCAAATGATTAACACTTTGCTTGCTGTCTCTGCAGCATAGTGTTGGCAAAAGCAAAGAAAAGAATTGCCAATCAGCTTACTAGAAAGAACAATTAAAATACCTAGGGTGATATTATATAGTACTATAAGATGCTACCACATGATCTAAGACACTGTAAGGTACAACAGATAATGCGAACCTAGAATTTCAAACAAGATACGCAAATATAAACATATCAGTAATTATTGACAGTCCCTGGTATGCTCAAGACAGTCTGCGTGGCAAAAAGAAAAATAAAACTAGCGTGTTTAAAGAAAGCAATTATAGCTCAACATTTCATTTAGACCCCATGGCTGGACAGTCTGCAACGTATGGATCCATCTTGCTTCCCTACATAAAAGGGCTTTGCCTCTAACTCCTCCTCGGATGTTAGGCGGAATCCAATCAATTATCTTGTAACGTATACTTGCAAGGCTATGTTGATATTCTTTAAAATGTCTTGCTACAGGCTGATCTGAGCCCTTGCCCTCTAGTGCGGCTCGAATGCTGGAACGATGTAAAGCAATACGTTCCTTAAATTGGCGGATGCTTTTGCCCACATATAGGAGCCCGCAGGGGCATTTGATATAATAAACAATATGTGTAGTCGTACATGTTACTGGATATTTGAGAGTAAAGGTTTTACCCGATCTAGGGTGTTGAAACTTGTTTCCCTGTTCCAGACAACTGCAAGTGGTACAACCTAAGCAACGAAAATTCCCTGGGTTTCTGGACAGGAAATGCTTTGGTTTCTCCAATGCGAACTGGGAAATGTCATTGTGAACCACCCTGTCTTTAATGTTTCTGCCCCTCTTAAAAGAGGTGAGGATGGAGGTAGATTTCATCATTGGTAGTTCTTTGTCCTTTGAAATAATGGGCCAGATTCGTCTGGCAAAGTGAGTGATGTTATGACTTGCCGTATGAAAATCCTGGGTCCAAATGATGTTGTCTGTTTTATGTTTTTTGCCCACCGGTGACAAGGCTTGTGCTTGAGTGAGTGAAGATGCTTTTTTCATGGCTTGTCTTAAAAGTTTAGGTTTGTACCCTCTCTGAAGAAATTTTCGGAACATCTGGTCCATGTGGTATTTGGCATCTCTCGGATCACTGCATATTCTAGTTATTCTCAAAAACTGTGAGTAGGGTAGACCCCATTTTGTCGTATGGGGGTGATGACTGCTTGCTTCCAGGATAGTGTTCCTGTCGGTCGGTTTATAGTACATGGAGGTGTAAATATTGCAATTCTCATCAATAGACACATTCACATCTAGATAATGAACACTCTGTAAACTGCATTCCGACGTGAATTTAATGGAATCATCTTGTTGGTTTATCCACTCCATCGCTGTTTGAAATGACTCTTCACTCCCTTGCCACAGGATGAAGATGTCATCGATGTAGCGGAAAAACATCTTAATATTTTGTCTAATGGAATCTGTAGAGAAAAAGAGGTCTTGTTCAACTTGGCACATAAAGATATTCGCGAAACTGGGTGCGACACAGGATCCCATCGCACACCCAGTTCGCTGGCGATAAATTTGTTGATCAAATAGAAAGTAATTTCTGGATAAGGTGAGTGAGAGCAGAGCTATAAAGAAGTTAATGTCCGGACCCGCATATTCAGATTCTCTCTGGAGAAAAGTTTGGACACATTCTAACCCCCTGCTATGCGGTATACTTGTATATAAGTTGATAACATCAACTGTACATAGTAGATAATGATGTGGGAGTGGTGACAATTCTTTTAACTTTTTGATGAATGTGGTAGTGTCCTTTAAGAATCTTGGTTGTTTATGAATCAAGGGTTGTAGATAGAAGTCCAGATACTGTGAAACTCTGTAGTATAATGAGTCTTTCGCCGATATAATAGGGCGTCCAGGTGGTTCTTTTAAATTTTTATGAAGCTTTGGTATGGTATAAAACACTGGAGTTACCGGATATTCTTGCATAAGTGCTTCCATCACAGTTGGTGTAATCATTTTATTGGTAACCGCCTGTTGTAATAAAGAGTCCAATTCGGTTTTGTATTCCCTAGTTGGATCCTTTTCTAAAACCTCATAAGTGCAGCTGTCATTCAGCTGTCTGAGAGCTTCCTTCTTATATTGAGATAAATCTTGGACGACTATTCCTCCCCCTTTGTCCGCAGATCTTATCACGATATCCTTGTAGTTGCTAATATCTTGTAGAGCCTTCATTTCCAATTTGGAAAGATTGAATGGACCTTGATATGTTACTTGTGCATTTTCTTCTATAGCCATCTCCATAGATTTGGTAAACGTCTTAATGCTTTTGTTAGAAGAAACTGGATCAAACTTTGATCTCTTGTGGACAGGCAAAGTATTGAGTGGTAATGAATCTTTTTTGAAGAATTCCTTCAATTTCATGCGACGGTTAAATTTGAACAGATCTATTTTGTCAGAGAATACATCAGGAGTATGTGTAGGTACGAATGAAAGGCCCTTATTCAAGACACTAATCTCTTCAGTGGTGAGTTGTCTAGAAGAGAGATTAAAGACGACGTCCTCTGTTTTTATTTCTTTCCTCGCTTCCCTTGCGTTTTGGCCCCCCCTCCTCGTTTGGGCTCTTTTCCGTTCTCGTTTTTTGATCGAGTCAGGATGCCTATTGGGGGTTTTTGCGAGGAGCCAGCCTTTGATGTTGAAGCACATTCTGTATCTGTTGAAGATCCAGCTGCGCTGGAGTTGTCTGTTTCCAATGGAAATCTCTTGAATTTTTTCCTATACCTAGGAGCTCTGGCTTGTGTCGGCCCTTTATTGTATGCCCAACTATACACCTGATGTTGATCGTAATCTCGAATAACAGTGGCAAGTTTTTTCTTCTTAAAATTAATAAGGTCTGTGCGATATTTGTTGATCTGTTCTGTTAATTTAGGAAGCCAGTCTTCCGCTGCCTCTAAATTTAGTTTTTGTAAATTAACTGTTTCAAAGGTGGTAATTTTATCTCTTACCACATTAAGTTCCCTGCGTGATTCTTCTATCACCAATAGAATTAAATCCAGGGAACATTTGTTCAATACTGCTGCCCACTTCCTACAGAAATCCTGATTATGTCGTCCAATGGTGGGTATGTTCTTGATCCGAAATCCTCGGGGAATGCGTTTATCCCTATAATAATCCGAAAGGGATCTCTCCGTGTAGGAAGAAATCCACTTCTTTCTTTTTCAATTTAGTTAGTTGTAAAATCAACTGTTCTGGGGTCTCTGAGCCCTGTGTGTCTGCAATTCTTTCAGTGAAAAGAATAGCTTCTGCTTCTGTATCGGTGAGAGAAAGCAATTCACCCACTGGAAGATTAAAGTCGCTGAAGCCTGCAACGTTCTCTTGTGATGTCATGGCAGTAAGGTAAGGTGAAGCACACACATAAAACCCCTCACCAAGTAATGTCCGATGGAGTATACTGGTTGTGGTGCCTTGACACGAGTATCCAGCATGCAGGTACTCATTTACAGTCAGAAGTTTGAGTCCGGCACTCACAATAACCTTATAATCAGCGTGTCGGGTGCCCCTTTAACACCTATTGCTAGGTGTAGTATATACAAACGGCATAATTGGCACTCCGGACTTTATTTTTATTTTTTAATTCATTTAAAAACATTATTTATATATATATATATATATATATATATATATATATATATATCAGTACTTGATCATCTTGACAAAGGGGCGTGCCAGGCCCGAAACGTTGCTATGGCGTGATATTTAATACACGTTGCCGCTGTGATTTTAATTTCTTTATTATAAACTTTCGGCGGCACTCAGAGCATCAAAGAAGGAGACAAGACTGTGTCTAATAGTCAATTTTTCCATGTTACATTATAACATTTTCGTCAGGACAATACACTGTGAGCAACAACATACCTTTATACCCGCCAGACCGTCCGTGGCACCCAGCGTCCGCCGATATTAGTGTGTATTTATCCTTATATACACTTTTATTCTTTCCCTTTTTTTTATATGGTTTGTTATCCTTGTAATAAGTTGTTTGTTCTGTATCACTACCAGGTGACATTCTCTGTGACGCCGCGTCCAGCGTCCCGTGATGACGTCATCTTTACTGAACGGGTGCGGCGGACGCTGGGTGCCACGGACGGTCTGGCGGGTATAAAGGTATGTTTTTGCTCACATTGCATTGTCCTAACGAAAATGTTATAATATAACATTGAAACGTTTACTATTAGACACAGTCTCGTCTCCTTCTTTGATGCTGTGAGTGCCGCTGACAGTTCATTTATATATGAGGACCCTATGTGTTTCTCATGAAAGGCACCGGCTATCATGCTGTTTTGTATTTAGGAGAAGAGTGCCGCTGACTGCACGTGTGTGTGTGTGTGTGTGTGTGTGTGTGTGTGTGTGTGTGTGTGTGTATATAATATATGTGTATGTATATATATCTATATATATATATAGAGAGAGAGAGAGAGAGAGAGAAAACCGTGTTCAGGCAGCACTTCCCATATAATATTGAAAAGTCCTGATGCCCTTCTTGGGTAACCTGGTGTGGTTAACCATATGGTAGCTTTCCAATGCAGTCGGATTGAAGACAATGACACAGGTTAATTTCAACGTTTCGTTTTGAAGTCATTTAATACCTCGTCGTCAGGATACACAAGTGAATGCAAACAGCCCTTAAATAGGGTAGAGAACCACGTGATTTGCTGCAGCTGCTCAGGTGCAGTAGAGAATGCAATCAAAGTGCATCTCTACCTCCTCAGTAGCTGTAGATAACAATTACTAATATGAGGACCGAATAATCCAAAGAAATACATGTGAATTTATTTATTTACATGTGAATTTATTTATTTATTTAAAGGTATAATAACAACACACAAACCAGAAAAAATTTGAATGAAGAAAAAAAGAAAATAACTGTTGCATAATACACTATTGTACAACTGATAGGGCTAGTAAATGTTAGAGATGAGCGGGTTCGGTTTCTCTGAATCCGAACCCGCCCGAACTTCATGTTTTTTTACACGGGTCCGAGCGACTCGGATCTTCCCGCCTTGCTCGGTTAACCCGAGCGCGCCCGAACGTCATCATCACGCTGTCGGATTCTCGCGAGGCTCGGATTCTATCGCGAGACTCGGATTCTATATAAGGAGCCGCGCGTCGCGGCCATTTTCACACGTGCATTGAGATTGATAGGGAGAGGACGTGGCTGGCGTCCTCTCCGTTTAGAAATTAAAATAGATAGGAGAGTGAGAGTGAGACACTTCATTTACTTACTGGAGCTTAGGAGGAGTTATACTAGTGACTGATGACCAGTGACCTGACCACCAGTGCAGTTTTATAATTTATTATTATTTAATAATCCGTTCTGTTCTTGTTCTCTGCCTGAAAAAAACGATACACAGTGACTCAGTCACACTCACATACCATATCTGTGCTCAGCCCAGTGTGCTGCATCATCTATGTATAATATCTGACTGTGCTCACACAGCTTAATTGTGGGGGAGACTGGGGAGCAGTTATAGGTTATAGCAGGAGCCAGGAGTACATATTAAACAGTGCACACTTTTGCTGCCAGAGTGCCACTGCCAGTGTGACTGACCACTGACCACTGTGACCAGTGACCTGACCACACTGACCACCAGTATAGTATATTGTGATTGTCTGCCTGAAAAAGTACACTCGTCGTGTGACTTGTGTGGTGTTTTTTTATTCTATAAAAATTAAAAAACTCATTCTGCTGACAGACAGTGTCCAGCAGGTCCGTCATTATATAATATATACCTGTCCGGCTGCAGTAGTGATATATATATATTTTTTATATCATTATTTATCATCCAGTCTATACTAGCAGCAGACACAGTACGGTAGTTCACGGCTGTAGCTACCTCTGTGTCGGCACTCGGCAGTCCATCCATAATTGTATACCACCTACCCGTGGTTTTTTTTTTCTTTCTTCTTTATACATACTACATCTCATTATCATCCAGTCTATATTAGCAGCAGACACAGTACAGTACGGTAGTCCACGGCTGTAGCTACCTCTGTGTCGGCACTCGGCAGTCCATCCATAATTGTATACCACCTACCCGTGTTTTTTTTTTCTTTCTTCTTTATACATACTACATCTCATTATCATCCAGTCTATATTAGCAGCAGACACAGTACGGTAGTCCACGGCTGTAGCTACCTCTGTGTCGGCACTCGGCAGTCCATCCATAATTGTATACCACCTACCCGTGGTTTTTTTTTTCTTTCTTCTTTATACATACTACATCTCATTATCATCCAGTCTATATTAGCAGCAGACACAGTACAGTACGGTAGTCCATGGCTGTAGCTACCTCTGTGTCGGCACTCGGCAGTCCATCCATAATTGTATACCACCTACCCGTGGTTTTTTTTTTCTTTCTTCTTTATACATACTACATCTCATTATCATCCAGTCTATATTAGCAGCAGACACAGTACAGTACGGTAGTCCACGGCTGTAGCTACCTCTGTGTCGGCACTCGGCAGTCCATCCATAATTGTATACCACCTACCCGTGGGTTTTTTTTTCTTTCTTCTTTATACATACTACATCTCATTATCATCCAGTCTATATTAGCAGCAGACACAGTACGGTAGTCCACGGCTGTAGCTACCTCTGTGTCGGCACTCGGCAGTCCATCCATAATTGTATACCACCTACCCGTGGTTTTTTCTTTTCTTTCTTCTTTATACATTACATACTACATCTCATTATCATCCAGTCTATATTAGCAGCAGACACTGTACGGTAGTCCACGGCTGTAGCTACCTCTGTGTCGGCACTCGGCAGTCCATCCATAATTGTATACCACCTACCCGTGGTTTTTTTTTTCTTTCTTCTTTATACATACTACATCTCATTATCATCCAGTCTATATTAGCAGCAGACACAGTACAGTACGGTAGTCCATGGCTGTAGCTACCTCTGTGTCGGCACTCGGCAGTCCATCCATAATTGTATACCACCTACCCGTGGTTTTTTTTTTCTTTCTTCTTTATACATACTA
This sequence comes from Pseudophryne corroboree, assembly GCF_028390025.1. NCBI lineage: Eukaryota > Metazoa > Chordata > Amphibia > Anura > Myobatrachidae > Pseudophryne > Pseudophryne corroboree. The sequence goes on along the minus strand of NC_086450.1, from coordinate 394,519,997 downwards.
CATCTCATTATCATCCAGTCTATATTAGCAGCAGACACAGTACAGTACGGTAGTCCACGGCTGTAGCTACCTCTGTGTCGGCACTCGGCAGTCCATCCATAATTGTATACCACCTACCCGTGGGTTTTTTTTTCTTTCTTCTTTATACATACTACATCTCATTATCATCCAGTCTATATTAGCAGCAGACACAGTACGGTAGTCCACGGCTGTAGCTACCTCTGTGTCGGCACTCGGCAGTCCATCCATAATTGTATACCACCTACCCGTGGTTTTTTTTTTCTTTCTTCTTTATACATTACATACTACATCTCATTATCATCCAGTCTATATTAGCAGCAGACACAGTACGGTAGTCCACGGCTGTAGCTACCTCTGTGTCGGCACTCGGCAGTCCATCCATAATTGTATACCACCTACCCGTGGGTTTTTTTTTCTTTCTTCTTTATACATACTACATCTCATTATCAACCAGTCTATATTAGCAGCAGACACAGTACGGTAGTCCACGGCTGTAGCTACCTCTGTGTCGGCACTCGGCAGTCCATCCATAATTGTATACCACCTACCCGTGGTTTTTTTTTTCTTTCTTCTTTATACATACTACATCTCATTATCATCCAGTCTATATTAGCAGCAGACACAGTACAGTACGGTAGTCCACGGCTGTAGCTACCTCTGTGTCGGCACTCGGCAGTCCATCCATAATTGTATACCACCTACCCGTGGTTTTTTTTTTCTTTCTTCTTTATACATACTACATCTCATTATCATCCAGTCTATATTAGCAGCAGACACAGTACAGTACGGTAGTCCACGGCTGTAGCTACCTCTGTGTCGGCACTCGGCAGTCCATCCATAATTGTATACCACCTACCCGTGGTTTTTTTTTTCTTTCTTCTTTATACATACTACATCTCATTATCATCCAGTCTATATTAGCAGCAGACACACTACAGTATGGTAGTCCACGGCTGTAGCTACCTCTGTGTCGGCACTCGGCAGTCCATCCATAATTGTATACCACCTACCCGTGGTTTTTTTTTTCTTTCTTCTTTATACATACTACATCTCATTATGATCCAGTCTATATTAGCAGCAGACACAGTACAGTACGTTAGTCCACGGCTGTAGCTACCTCTGTGTCGGCACTCGGCAGTCCATCCATAATTGTATACCACCTACCCGTGGTTTTTTTTTTCTTTCTTCTTTATACATACTACATCTCATTATCATCCAGTCTATATTAGCAGCAGACACAGTACAGTACGGTAGTCCACGGCTGTAGCTACCTCTGTGTCGGCACTCAGCAGTCCATCCATAATTGTATACTAGTATCCATCCATCTCCATTGTTTACCTGAGGTGCCTTTTAGTTGTGCCTATTAAAATATGGAGAACAAAAATGTTGAGGTTCCAAAATTAGGGAAAGATCAAGATCCACTTCCACCTCGTGCTGAAGCTGCTGCCACTAGTCATGGCCGAGACGATGAAATGCCAGCAACGTCGTCTGCCAAGGCCGATGCCCAATGGCATAGTACAGAGCATGTCAAATCCAAAACACCAAATATCAGTAAAAAAAGGACTCCAAAACCTAAAATAAAATTGTCGGAGGAGAAGCGTAAACTTGCCAATATGCCATTTACCACACGGAGTGGCAAGGAACGGCTGAGGACCTGGCCTATGTTCATGGCTAGTGGTTCAGCTTCACATGAGGATGGAAGCACTCAGCCTCTCGCTAGAAAAATAAAAAGACTCAAGCTGGCAAAAGCAGTAGCACCGCAAAGAACTGTGCGTTCTTCGAAATCCCAAATCCACAAGGAGAGTCCAATTGTGTCGGTTGCGATGCCTGACCTTCCCAAAACTGGACGTGAAGAGCATGCGCCTTCCACCATTTGCACGCCCCCTGTAAGTGCTGGAAGGAGCACCCGCAGTCCAGTTCCTGATAGTCAGATTGAAGATGTCAGTGTTGAAGTACACCAGGATGAGGAGGATATGGGTGTTGCTGGCGCTGGGGAGGAAATTGACCAGGAGGATTCTGATGGTGAGGTGGTTTGTTTAAGTCAGGCACCCGGGGAGACACCTGTTGTCCGTGGGAGGAATATGGCCACTGACATGCCTGGTGAAAATACCAAAAAAATCAGCTCTTCGGTGTGGAAGTATTTCAACAGAAATGCGGACAACAGGTGTCAAGCCGTGTGTTGCCTTTGTCAAGCTGTAATAAGTAGGGGTAAGGACGTTAACCACCTCGGAACATCCTCCCTTATACGTCACCTGCAGCGCATTCATAATAAGTCAGTGACAAGTTCAAAAACTTTGGGCGACAGCGGAAGCAGTCCACTGACCAGTAAATCCCTTCCTCTTGTAACCAAGCTCACGCAAACCACCCCACCAACTCCCTCAGTGTCAATTTCCTCCTTCCCCAGGAATGCCAATAGTCCTGCAGGCCATGTCACTGGCAATTCTGATGATTCCTCTCCTGCCTGGGATTCCTCCGATGCATCCTTGCGTGTAACGCCTACTGCTGCTGGCGCTGCTGTTGTTGCTGCTGGGAGTCGATGGTCATCCCAGAGGGGAAGTCGTAAGCCCACTTGTACTACTTCCAGTAAGCAATTGACTGTTCAACAGTCCTTTGCGAGGAAGATGAAATATCACAGCAGTCATCCTGCTGCAAAGCGGATAACTGAGGCCTTGACAACTATGTTGGTGTTAGACGTGCGTCCGGTATCCGCCGTTAGTTCACAGGGAACTAGACAATTTATTGAGGCAGTGTGCCCCCGTTACCAAATACCATCTAGGTTCCACTTCTCTAGGCAGGCGATACCGAGCATGTACACGGACGTCAGAAAAAGACTCACCAGTGTCCTAAAAAATGCAGTTGTACCCAATGTCCACTTAACCACGGACATGTGGACAAGTGGAGCAGGGCAGGGTCAGGACTATATGACTGTGACAGCCCACTGGGTAGATGTATGGACTCCCGCCGCAAGAACAGCAGTGGCGGCACCAGTAGCAGCATCTCGCAAACGCCAACTCTTTCCTAGGCAGGCTACGCTTTGTATCACCGCTTTCCAGAATACGCACACAGCTGAAAACCTCTTACGGCAACTGAGGAAGATCATCGCGGAATGGCTTACCCCAATTGGACTCTCCTGTGGATTTGTGGCATCGGACAACGCCAGCAATATTGTGTGTGCATTAAATATGGGCAAATTCCAGCACGTCCCATGTTTTGCACATACCTTGAATTTGGTGGTGCAGAATTTTTTTAAAAACGACAGGGGCGTGCAAGAGATGCTGTCGGTGGCCAGAAGAATTGCGGGACACTTTCGGCGTACAGGCACCACGTACAGAAGACTGGAGCACCACCAAAAACTACTGAACCTGCCCTGCCATCATCTGAAGCAAGAAGTGGTAACGAGGTGGAATTCAACCCTCTATATGCTTCAGAGGTTGGAGGAGCAGCAAAAGGCCATTCAAGCCTATACAATTGAGCACGATATAGGAGGTGGAATGCACCTGTCTCAAGCGCAGTGGAGAATGATTTCAACGTTGTGCAAGGTTCTGATGCCCTTTGAACTTGCCACACGTGAAGTCAGTTCAGACACTGCCAGCCTGAGTCAGGTCATTCCCCTCATCAGGCTTTTGCAGAAGAAGCTGGAGACATTGAAGGAGGAGCTAACACGGAGCGATTCCGCTAGGCATGTGGGACTTGTGGATGGAGCCCTTAATTCGCTTAACAAGGATTCACGGGTGGTCAATCTGTTGAAATCAGAGCACTACATTTTGGCCACCGTGCTCGATCCTAGATTTAAAGCCTACCTTGGATCTCTCTTTCCGGCAGACACAAGTCTGCTGGGGTTGAAAGACCTGCTGGTGAGAAAATTGTCAAGTCAAGCGGAACGCGACCTGTCAACATCTCCTCCTTCACATTCTCCCGCAACTGGGGGTGCGAGGAAAAGGCTCAGAATTCCGAGCCCACCCGCTGGCGGTGATGCAGGGCAGTCTGGAGCGACTGCTGATGCTGACATCTGGTCCGGACTGAAGGACCTGACAACGATTACGGACATGTCGTCTACTGTCACTGCATATGATTCTCTCAACATTGAAAGAATGGTGGAGGATTATATGAGTGACCGCATCTAAGTAGGCACGTCACACAGTCCATACTTATACTGGCAGGAAAAAGAGGCAATTTGGAGGCCCTTGCACAAACTGGCTTTATTCTACCTAAGTTGCCCTCCCACAAGTGTGTACTCCGAAAGAGTGTTTAGTGCCGCCGCTCACCTTGTCAGCAATCGGCGTACGAGGTTACATCCAGAAAATGTGGAGAAGATGATGTTCATTAAAATTAATTATAATCAATTCCTCCGCGGAGACATTGACCAGCAGCAATTGCCTCCACAAAGTACACAGGGAGCTGAGATGGTGGATTCCAGTGGGGACGAATTGATAATCTGTGAGGAGGGGGATGTACACGGTGATATATCGGAGGATGATGATGAGGTGGACATCTTGCCTCTGTAGAGCCAGTTTGTGCAAGGAGAGATTAATTGCTTCTTTTTTGGTGGGGGTCCAAACCAACCCGTCATATCAGTCACAGTCGTGTGGCAGACCCTGTCACTGAAATGATGGGCTGGTTAAAGTGTGCATGTCCTGTTTATACAACATAAGGGTGGGTGGGAGGGCCCAAGGACAATTCCATCTTGCACCTCTTTTTTCTTTAATTTTTCTTTGCGTCATGTGCTGTTTGGGGAGGGTTTTTTGGAAGGGCCATCCTGCGTGACACTTCAGTGACACTCCTAGATGGGCCCGGTGTTTGTGTCGGCCACTAGGGTCGCTTATCTTACTCACACAGCTACCTCATTGCGCCTCTTTTTTTCTTTGCGTCATGTGCTGTTTGGGGAGGGTTTTTTGGAAGGGCCATCCTGCGTGACACTGCAGTGACACTCCTAGATGGGCCCGGTGTTTGTGTCGGCCACTAGGGTCGCTTATCTTACTCACACAGCTACCTCATTGCGCCTCTTTTTTTCTTTGCGTCATGTGCTGTTTGGGGAGGGTTTTTTGGAAGGGACATCCTGCGTGACACTGCAGTGACACTCCTAGATGGGCCCGGTGTTTGTGACGGCCACTAGGGTCGCTTATCTTACTCACACAGCTACCTCATTGCGCCTCTTTTTTTCTTTGCGTCATGTGCTGTTTGGGGAGGGTTTTTTGGAAGGGCCATCCTGCGTGACACTGCAGTGCCACTCCTAGATGGGCCCGGTGTTTGTGTCGGCCACTAGGGTCGCTTATCTTACTCACACAGCTACCTCATTGCGCCTCTTTTTTTCTTTGCGTCATGTGCTGTTTGGGGAGGGTTTTTTGGAAGGGACATCCTGCGTGACACTGCAGTGCCACTCCTAGATGGGCCCGGTGTTTGTGTCGGCCACTAGGGTCGCTTATCTTACTCACACAGCTACCTCATTGCGCCTCTTTTTTTCTTTGCGTCATGTGCTGTTTGGGGAGGGTTTTTTGGAAGGGACATCCTGCGTGACACTGCAGTGCCACTCCTAGATGGGCCCGGTGTTTGTGTCGGCCACTAGGGTCGCTTATCTTACTCACACAGCTACCTCATTGCGCCTCTTTTTTTCTTTGCGTCATGTGCTGTTTGGGGAGGGTTTTTTGGAAGGGACATCCTGCGTGACACTGCAGTGACACTCCTAGATGGGCCCGGTGTTTGTGTCGGCCACTAGGGTCGCTTATCTTACTCACACAGCTACCTCATTGCGCCTCTTTTTTTCTTTGCGTCATGTGCTGTTTGGGGAGGGTTTTTTGGAAGGGACATCCTGCGTGACACTGCAGTGCCACTCCTAGATGGGCCAGGTGTTTGTGTCGGCCACTAGGGTCGCTTAGCTTAGTCATCCAGCGACCTCGGTGCAAATTTTAGGACTAAAAATAATAGTGTGAGGTATTCAGAATAGACTGAAAATGAGTGGAAATGATGGTTTTTGAGGTTAATAATACTTTGGGATCAAAATGACCCCCAAATTCTATGATTTAAGCTGTTTTTTAGGTTTTTTGGAAAAAAAACACCCGAATCCAAAACACACCCGAATCCGACAAAAAAAATTCGGTTAGGTTTTGCCAAAACGCGGTCGAACCCAAAACACGGCCGCGGAACCGAACCCAAAACCAAAACACAAAACCCGAAAAATTTCCGGCGCTCATCTCTAGTAAATGTATCTTAAAAATACATACAATTCATTTTATTAAAACACTATTAATTAGTATATATGCTGATTTGATTACAACTATAGAAAATACAGTAATATAACGGTACTCACTAAAGAAAAGTACTATCTGGAGAGAACTACACCGAGTGGGCCATGTTTATAACCGATTGTTAGTCATTAATGTAGATCCTACAATAATTATAAAAAACAATGTAAACCCAGGGATTCATTTAAACCACCCGGGGCCAGGGTCCCAAGTTCATGGATCCACTTACACTCGCGCTTTAAGAGAATCGTTGATCTATTACCCCCTCTTAAAGTATCTGGTACATGGTCGATTATCGTATAACGTAAAGATGCTATACTGTGCCGAGCTTGCATGAAATGCCGGGCCACTGGTTGGTCACTGTGACCAGTGGCAATGGCCGATCTGATAGAAGACTTGTGATTCGCTATTCTCTCCCTAAGGAGTCTATTCATGCAGCAGTGAAAAGCCCTGTTTTGCGTTAAGCAGGGCTTTTCTCTGCTTACCGCAATTCACAGAGCCGGTTACCGTGGAGAAGTCTCTGACTTCTCCAGCGGTACCCCCGCTCTGTGCCTGAATCGCATCACCATACCTTTGTATGGTGAGTGCAATTCATGAAGGTGCGGAAAGCTCTGCTTTCCGCTTCTCCATGGAGTTCAGGTTCGCCATCTGAGGACGGCGTAACCTGAACTGTAGTGCGGAGACGTCAGGGAAGCTCAATGCTTCCCTGATCGCTGCTCGGCACCTCGTGCTGGCTCCGCCCCCCGACCTCCCAGCAACCACTGCGGCCTGCCGGGAGGTCATCAAGCTGCGCATGCGCAAAGGGACCCGCCGCTGGACTCCGCGCATCGCAGGGAGGGACCGCTGGAGATGACCTCACCGCAGGAGCCCCAGACACCGCAGCGCATCGTCGGAAGGGTGAGTATACATGAATTGCTACTTATCACAGCTATACATCGCATCGAAGAGATGCGATGTATAGTGATAAGTAGCAATTATGTTTTCGTTTTCTACATGAATAGACCCCTAAGTGTCCTGTCAGTTTTCCCGATATAATTACGCCCGCATGGACAATAGATCATGTATACAATGTATCTAGTCGTGCAAGTTACTCTGTGCTTAATAAAGTACTGTCTGCCACTGTGGGGATGGCGAAAAGACCGTCCCACTATCATGGCCTTACATGTAACACAATTAAGGCATTTAAAGCATCCTTTCTGAGGGGATAAAAAATGACCAGTCTCACTTTGGGAAGATTGTAAATCTGTAATACCCGTCCGCATAACCCAATCTCTAATGTTTTTACCGCAGATATAGCAAGGCATGAGTCTCCTATCAGATAAATTAAGGTCAGGATCACTGCTTACTATGGGCCAAAGCTTTTTAGTAGTTTTACCAATGTCCCCACTAGCTACATTATAATGATTAATCCATGGCAAATATTTGTCAGTAGATTTTTTCTTCCTGACAAGTACCGTATATACTCAAGTATAAGTCGACCCGAATATAAGCCGAGGCACCTAATTCTACCTCAAA